>NW_026972514.1:0-123243 GCF_036711695.1 Zophobas morio | reverse complement strand
GAGCCACCAAACACACTTAAGGCATGCAGAATCGACTCAGAATAGGAAAAGGAGACGTTTATGTCAATTTTATGCATTCTGGCGTTCGTAGATACAAGAAAACTGTTAAAATTCTTCAGAAACGTCACTTTTGAAGTGTTTTCTGGTACTTTTAAGCCAATCAGATACCCAACGGGCTCGGAAAGTGCAACGAAACCATCAAATTTTAGCTAGAAACTGTATTTTTGTCGATTTTTATTGAATTTGAACTATATTTCAACGTTTTTTGATGGTTCTGAGCCACCAAACACACTTAAAGCATGCAGAATCGACTCAGAATAGGAAAAGGAGACGTTTAGGTCAATTTTATGCATTCTGGCGTTCGTAGATACAAGAAAACTGTTAAAATTCTTCAGAAACGTCACTTTTGAAGTGTTTTCTTGTACTTTTAAGCCAATCAGATACCCTACGGGCTCGGAAAGTGCAACGAAACCATCAAATTTTAGCTAGAAACTGTATTTTTGTCGATTTTTATTGAATTTGAACTATATTTCAACGTTTTTTGATGGTTCTGAGCCACCAAACACACTTAAAGCATGCAGAATCGACTCAGAATTGGAAAAGGAGACGTTTAGGTCAATTTTATGCATTCTGGCGTTCGTAGATACAAGAAAACTGTTAAAATTCTTCAGAAACGTCACTTTTGAAGTGTTTTCTTGTACTTTTAAGCCAATCAGATACCCTACGGGCTCGGAAAGTGCAACGAAACCATCAAATTTTAGCTAGAAACTGTATTTTTGTCGATTTTTATTGAATTTGAACTATATTTCAACGTTTTTTGATGTTCTGAGCCACCAAACACACTTAAAGCATGCAGAATCTACTCAGAATAGGAAAAGGAGACGATTAGGTCAATTTTATGCATTCTGGCGTTCGTAGATACAAGAAAACTGTTAAAATTCTTCAGAAACGTCACTTTTGAAGTGTTTTCTTGTACTTTTAAGCCAATCAGATACCCTACGGGCTCGGAAAGTGCAACGAAACCATCAAATTTTAGCTAGAAACTGTATTTTTGTCGATTTTTATTGAATTTGAACTATATTTCAACGTTTTTTGATGGTTCTGAGCCACCAAACACACTTAAAGCATGCAGAATCTACTCAGAATAGGAAAAGGAGACGTTTAGGTCAATTTTATGCATTCTGGCGTTCGTAGATACAAGAAAACTGTTAAAATTCTTCAGAAACGTCACTTTTGAAGTGTTTTCTTGTACTTTTAAGCCAATCAGATACCCTACGGGCTCGGAAAGTGCAACGAAACCATCAAATTTTAGCTAGAAACTGTATTTTTGTCGATTTTTATTGAATTTGAACTATATTTCAACGTTTTTTGATGGTTCTGAGCCACCAAACACACTTAAAGCATGCAGAATCGACTCAGAATAGGAAAAGGAGACGTTTAGGTCAATTTTATGCATTCTGGCGTTCGTAGATACAAGAAAACTGTTAAAATTCTTCAGAAACGTCACTTTTGAAGTGTTTTCTTGTACTTTTAAGCCAATCAGATACCCTACGGGCTCGGAAAGTGCAGCGAAACCATCAAATTTTAGCTAGAAACTGTATTTTTGTCGATTTTTATTGAATTTGAACTATATTTCAACGTTTTTTGATGGTTCTGAGCCACCAAACACACTTAAAGCATGCAGAATCGACTCAGAATAGGAAAAGGAGACGTTTAGGTCAATTTTATGCATTCTGGCGTTCGTAGATACAAGAAAACTGTTAAAATTCTTCAGAAACGTCACTTTTGAAGTGTTTTCTTGTACTTTTAAGCCAATCAGATACCCTACGGGCTCGGAAAGTGCAACGAAACCATCAAATTTTAGCTGGAAACTGTATTTTTGTCGATTTTTATTGAATTTGAACTATATTTCAACGTTTTTTGATGGTTCTGAGCCACCAAACACACTTAAAGCATGCAGAATCGACTCAGAATAGGAAAAGGAGACGTTTAGGTCAATTTTATGCATTCTGGCGTTCGTAGATTCAAGAAAACTGTTAAAATTCTTCAGAAACGTCACTTTTGAAGTGTTTTCTTGTACTTTTAAGCCAATCAGATACCCTACGGGCTCGGAAAGTGCAACGAAACCATCAAATTTTAGCTAGAAACTGTATTTTTGTCGATTTTTATTGAATTTGAACTATATTTCAACGTTTTTTGATGGTTCTGAGCCACCAAACACACTTAAAGCATGCAGAATCGACTCAGAATAGGAAAAGGAGACGTTTAGGTCAATTTTATGCATTCTGGCGTTCGTAGATACAAGAAAACTGTTAAAATTCTTCAGAAACGTCACTTTTGAAGTGTTTTCTTGTACTTTTAAGCCAATCAGATACCCTGCGGGCTCGGAAAGTGCAACGAAACCATCAAATTTTAGCTAGAAACTGTATTTTTGTCGATTTTTATTGAATTTGAACTATATTTCAACGTTTTTTGATGGTTCTGAGCCACCAAACACACTTAAAGCATGCAGAATCGGCTCAGAATAGGAAAAGGAGACGTTTAGGTCAATTTTATGCATTCTGGCGTTCGTAGATACAAGAAAACTGTTAAAATTCTTCAGAAACGTCACTTTTGAAGTGTTTTCTTGTACTTTTAAGCCAATCAGATACCCTACGGGCTCGGAAAGTGCAACGAAACCATCAAATTTTAGCTAGAAACTGTATTTTTGTCGATTTTTATTGAATTTGAACTATATTTCAACGTTTTTTGATGGTTCTGAGCCACCAAACACACTTAAAGAATGCAGAATCGACTCAGAATAGGAAAAGGAGACGTTTAGGTCAATTTTATGCATTCTGGCGTTCGTAGATACAAGAAAACTGTTAAAATTCTTCAGAAACGTCACTTTTGAAGTGTTTTCTTGTACTTTTAAGCCAATCAGATACCCTACGGGCTCGGAAAGTGCAACGAAACCATCAAATTTTAGCTAGAAACTGTATTTTTGTCGATTTTTATTGAATTTGAACTATATTTCAACGTTTTTTGATGGTTCTGAGCCACCAAACACACTTAAAGCATGCAGAATCGACTCAGAATAGGAAAAGGAGACGTTTAGGTCAATTTTATGCATTCTGGCGTTCGTAGATACAAGAAAACTGTTAAAATTCTTCAGAAACGTCACTTTTGAAGTGTTTTCTTGTACTTTTAAGCCAATCAGATACCCTACGGGCTCGGAAAGTGCAACGAAACCATCAAATTTTAGCTAGAAACTGTATTTTTGTCGATTTTTATTGAATTTGAACTATACTTCAACGTTTTTTGATGGTTCTGAGCCACCAAACACACTTAAAGCATGCAGAATCGACTCAGAATAGGAAAAGGAGACGTTTAGGTCAATTTTATGCATTCTGGCGTTCGTAGATACAAGAAAACTGTTAAAATTCTTCAGAAACGTCACTTTTGAAGTGTTTTCTTGTACTTTTAAGCCAATCAGATACCCTACGGGCTCGGAAAGTGCAACGAAACCATCAAATTTTAGCTAGAAACTGTATTTTTGTCGATTTTTATTGAATTTGAACTATATTTCAACGTTTTTTGATGGTTCTGAGCCACCAAACACACTTAAAGCATGCAGAATCGACTCAGAATAGGAAAAGGAGACGTTTAGGTCAATTTTATGCATTCTGGCGTTCGTAGATACAAGAAAACTGTTAAAATTCTTCAGAAACGTCACTTTTGAAGTGTTTTCTTGTACTTTTAAGCCAATCAGATACCCTACGGGCTCGGAAAGTGCAACGAAACCATCAAATTTTAGCTAGAAACTGTATTTTTGTCGATTTTTATTGAATTTGAACTATATTTCAACGTTTTTTGATGGTTCTGAGCCACCAAACACACTTAAAGCATGCAGAATCGACTCAGAATAGGAAAAGGAGACGTTTAGGTCAACTTTATGCATTCTGGCGTTCGTAGATACAAGAAAACTGTTAAAATTCTTCAGAAACGTCACTTTTGAAGTGTTTTCTTGTACTTTTAAGCCAATCAGATACCCTACGGGCTCGGAAAGTGCAACGAAACCATCAAATTTTAGCTAGAAACTGTATTTTTGTCGATTTTTATTGAATTTGAACTATATTTCAACGTTTTTTGATGGTTCTGAGCCACCAAACACACTTAAAGCATGCAGAATCGACTCAGAATAGGAAAAGGAGACGTTTAGGTCAATTTTATGCATTCTGGCGTTCGTAGATACAAGAAAACTGTTAAAATTCTTCAGAAACGTCACTTTTGAAGTGTTTTCTTGTACTTTTAAGCCAATCAGATACCCTACGGGCTCGGAAAGTGCAACGAAACCATCAAATTTTAGCTAGAAACTGTATTTTTGTCGATTTTTATTGAATTTGAACTATATTTCAACGTTTTTTGATGGTTCTGAGCCACCAAACACACTTAAGGCATGCAGAATCGACTCAGAATAGGAAAAGGAGACGTTTATGTCAATTTTATGCATTCTGGCGTTCGTAGATACAAGAAAACTGTTAAAATTCTTCAGAAACGTCACTTTTGAAGTGTTTTCTGGTACTTTTAAGCCAATCAGATACCCAACGGGCTCGGAAAGTGCAACGAAACCATCAAATTTTAGCTAGAAACTGTATTTTTGTCGATTTTTATTGAATTTGAACTATATTTCAACGTTTTTTGATGGTTCTGAGCCACCAAACACACTTAAAGCATGCAGAATCGACTCAGAATAGGAAAAGGAGACGTTTAGGTCAATTTTATGCATTCTGGCGTTCGTAGATACAAGAAAACTGTTAAAATTCTTCAGAAACGTCACTTTTGAAGTGTTTTCTTGTACTTTTAAGCCAATCAGATACCCTACGGGCTCGGAAAGTGCAACGAAACCATCAAATTTTAGCTAGAAACTGTATTTTTGTCGATTTTTATTGAATTTGAACTATATTTCAACGTTTTTTGATGGTTCTGAGCCACCAAACACACTTAAAGCATGCAGAATCGACTCAGAATTGGAAAAGGAGACGTTTAGGTCAATTTTATGCATTCTGGCGTTCGTAGATACAAGAAAACTGTTAAAATTCTTCAGAAACGTCACTTTTGAAGTGTTTTCTTGTACTTTTAAGCCAATCAGATACCCTACGGGCTCGGAAAGTGCAACGAAACCATCAAATTTTAGCTAGAAACTGTATTTTTGTCGATTTTTATTGAATTTGAACTATATTTCAACGTTTTTTGATGGTTCTGAGCCACCAAACACACTTAAAGCATGCAGAATCTACTCAGAATAGGAAAAGGAGACGATTAGGTCAATTTTATGCATTCTGGCGTTCGTAGATACAAGAAAACTGTTAAAATTCTTCAGAAACGTCACTTTTGAAGTGTTTTCTTGTACTTTTAAGCCAATCAGATACCCTACGGGCTCGGAAAGTGCAACGAAACCATCAAATTTTAGCTAGAAACTGTATTTTTGTCGATTTTTATTGAATTTGAACTATATTTCAACGTTTTTTGATGGTTCTGAGCCACCAAACACACTTAAAGCATGCAGAATCTACTCAGAATAGGAAAAGGAGACGTTTAGGTCAATTTTATGCATTCTGGCGTTCGTAGATACAAGAAAACTGTTAAAATTCTTCAGAAACGTCACTTTTGAAGTGTTTTCTTGTACTTTTAAGCCAATCAGATACCCTACGGGCTCGGAAAGTGCAACGAAACCATCAAATTTTAGCTAGAAACTGTATTTTGTCGATTTTTATTGAATTTGAACTATATTTCAACGTTTTTTGATGGTTCTGAGCCACCAAACACACTTAAAGCATGCAGAATCGACTCAGAATAGGAAAAGGAGACGTTTAGGTCAATTTTATGCATTCTGGCGTTCGTAGATACAAGAAAACTGTTAAAATTCTTCAGAAACGTCACTTTTGAAGTGTTTTCTTGTACTTTTAAGCCAATCAGATACCCTACGGGCTCGGAAAGTGCAGCGAAACCATCAAATTTTAGCTAGAAACTGTATTTTTGTCGATTTTTATTGAATTTGAACTATATTTCAACGTTTTTTGATGGTTCTGAGCCACCAAACACACTTAAAGCATGCAGAATCGACTCAGAATAGGAAAAGGAGACGTTTAGGTCAATTTTATGCATTCTGGCGTTCGTAGATACAAGAAAACTGTTAAAATTCTTCAGAAACGTCACTTTTGAAGTGTTTTCTTGTACTTTTAAGCCAATCAGATACCCTACGGGCTCGGAAAGTGCAACGAAACCATCAAATTTTAGCTGGAAACTGTATTTTTGTCGATTTTTATTGAATTTGAACTATATTTCAACGTTTTTTGATGGTTCTGAGCCACCAAACACACTTAAAGCATGCAGAATCGACTCAGAATAGGAAAAGGAGACGTTTAGGTCAATTTTATGCATTCTGGCGTTCGTAGATTCAAGAAAACTGTTAAAATTCTTCAGAAACGTCACTTTTGAAGTGTTTTCTTGTACTTTTAAGCCAATCAGATACCCTACGGGCTCGGAAAGTGCAACGAAACCATCAAATTTTAGCTAGAAACTGTATTTTTGTCGATTTTTATTGAATTTGAACTATATTTCAACGTTTTTTGATGGTTCTGAGCCACCAAACACACTTAAAGCATGCAGAATCGACTCAGAATAGGAAAAGGAGACGTTTAGGTCAATTTTATGCATTCTGGCGTTCGTAGATACAAGAAAACTGTTAAAATTCTTCAGAAACGTCACTTTTGAAGTGTTTTCTTGTACTTTTAAGCCAATCAGATACCCTGCGGGCTCGGAAAGTGCAACGAAACCATCAAATTTTAGCTAGAAACTGTATTTTTGTCGATTTTTATTGAATTTGAACTATATTTCAACGTTTTTTGATGGTTCTGAGCCACCAAACACACTTAAAGCATGCAGAATCGGCTCAGAATAGGAAAAGGAGACGTTTAGGTCAATTTTATGCATTCTGGCGTTCGTAGATACAAGAAAACTGTTAAAATTCTTCAGAAACGTCACTTTTGAAGTGTTTTCTTGTACTTTTAAGCCAATCAGATACCCTACGGGCTCGGAAAGTGCAACGAAACCATCAAATTTTAGCTAGAAACTGTATTTTTGTCGATTTTTATTGAATTTGAACTATATTTCAACGTTTTTTGATGGTTCTGAGCCACCAAACACACTTAAAGCATGCAGAATCGACTCAGAATAGGAAAAGGAGACGTTTAGGTCAATTTTATGCATTCTGGCGTTCGTAGATACAAGAAAACTGTTAAAATTCTTCAGAAACGTCACTTTTGAAGTGTTTTCTTGTACTTTTAAGCCACTCAGATACCCTACGGGCTCGGAAAGTGCAACGAAACCATCAAATTTTAGCTAGAAACTGTATTTTTGTCGATTTTTATTGAATTTGAACTATATTTCAACGTTTTTGATGGTTCTGAGCCACCAAACACACTTAAAGCATGCAGAATCTACTCAGAATAGGAAAAGGAGACGTTTACGTCAATTTTATGCATTCTGGCGTTCGTAGATACAAGAAAACTGTTAAAATTCTTCAGAAACGTCACTTTTGAAGTGTTTTCTTGTACTTTTAAGCCAATCAGATACCCTACGGGCTCGGAAAGTGCAACGAAACCATCAAATTTTAGCTAGAAACTGTATTTTTGTCGATTTTTATTGAATTTGAACTATATTTCAACGTTTTTTGATGGTTCTGAGCCACCAAACACACTTAAAGCATGCAGAATCGACTCAGAATAGGAAAAGGAGACGTTTAGGTCAATTTTATGCATTCTGGCGTTCGTAGATACAAGAAAACTGTTAAAATTCTTCAGAAACGTCACTTTTGAAGTGTTTTCTTGTACTTTTAAGCCAATCAGATACCCTACGGGCTCGGAAAGTGCAACGAAACCATCAAATTTTAGCTAGAAACTGTATTTTTGTCGATTTTTATTGAATTTGAACTATATTTCAACGTTTTTTGATGGTTCTGAGCCACCAAACACACTTAAAGCATGCAGAATCGACTCAGAATAGGAAAAGGAGACGTTTAGGTCAATTTTATGCATTCTGGCGTTCGTAGATACAAGAAAACTGTAAAAATTCTTCAGAAACGTCACTTTTGAAGTGTTTTCTTGTACTTTTAAGCCAATCAGATACCCTACGGGCTCGGAAAGTGCAACGAAACCATCAAATTTTAGCTAGAAACTGTATTTTTGTCGATTTTTATTGAATTTGAACTATTTTTCAACGTTTTTTGATGGTTCTGAGCCACCAAACACACTTAAAGCATGCAGAATCGACTCAGAATAGGAAAAGGAGACGTTTAGGTCAATTTTATGCATTCTGGCGTTCGTAGATACAAGAAAACTGTTAAAATTCTTCAGAAACGTCACTTTTGAAATGTTTTCTTGTACTTTTAAGCCAATCAGATACCCCCACCAAACACACTTAAAGCATGCAGAATCGACTCAGAATAGGAAAAGGAGGCGTTTAGGTCAATTTTATGCATTCTGGCGTTCGTAGATACAAGAAAACTGTTAAAATTCTTCAGAAACGTCACTTTTGAAGTGTTTTCTTGTACTTTTAAGCCACTCAGATACCCTACGGGCTCGGAAAGTGCAACGAAACCATCAAATTTTAGCTAGAAACTGTATTTTTGTCGATTTTTATTGAATTTGAACTATATTTCAACGTTTTTTGATGGTTCTGAGCCACCAAACACACTTAAAGCATGCAGAACCGACTCAGAATAGGAAAAGGAGACGTTTGGGTCAATTTTATGCATTCTGGCGTTCGTAGATACAAGAAAACTGTTAAAATTCTTCAGAAACGTCACTTTTGAAGTGTTTTCTTGTACTTTTAAGCCACTCAGATACCCTACGGGCTCGGAAAGTGCAACGAAACCATCAAATTTTAGCTAGAAACTGTATTTTTGTCGATTTTTATTGAATTTGAACTATATTTCAACGTTTTTTGATGGTTCTGAGCCACCAAACACACTTAAAGCATGCAGAATCGACTCAGAATAGGAAAAGGAGACGTTTAGGTCAATTTTATGCATTCTGGCGTTCGTAGATACAAGAAAACTGTTAAAATTCTTCAGAAACGTCACTTTTGAAGTGTTTTCTTGTACTTTTAAGCCACTCAGATACCCTACGGGCTCGGAAAGTGCAACGAAACCATCAAATTTTAGCTAGAAACTGTATTTTTGTCGATTTTTATTGAATTTGAACTATATTTCAACGTTTTTTGATGGTTCTGAGCCACCAAACACACTTAAAGCATGCAGAATCGACTCAGAATAGGAAAAGGAGACGTTTAGGTCAATTTTATGCATTCTGGCGTTCGTAGATACAAGAAAACTGTTAAAATTCTTCAGAAACGTCACTTTTGAAGTGTTTTCTTGTACTTTTAAGCCAATCAGATACCCTACGGGCTCGCAAAGTGCAACGAAACCATCAAATTTTAGCTAGAAACTGTATTTTTGTCGATTTTTATTGAATCTGAACTATATTTCAACGTTTTTTGATGGTTCTGAGCCACCAAACACACTTAAAGCATGCAGAATCGACTCAGAATAGGAAAAGGAGACGTTTAGGTCAATTTTATGCATTCTGGCGTTCGTAGATACAAGAAAACTGTTAAAATTCTTCAGAAACGTCACTTTTGAAGTGTTTTCTTGTACTTTTAAGCCACTCAGATACCCTACGGGCTCGGAAAGTGCAACGAAACCATCAAATTTTAGCTAGAAACTGTATTTTTGTCGATTTTTATTGAATTTGAACTATATTTCAACGTTTTTTGATGGTTCTGAGCCACCAAACACACTTAAAGCATGCAGAACCGACTCAGAATAGGAAAAGGAGACGTTTAGGTCAATTTTATGCATTCTGGCGTTCGTAGATACAAGAAAACTGTTAAAATTCTTCAGAAACGTCACTTTTGAAGTGTTTTCTTGTACTTTTAAGCCAATCAGATACCCTACGGGCTCGGAAAGTGCAACGAAACCATCAAATTTTAGCTAGAAACTGTATTTTTGTCGATTTTTATTGAATTTGAACTATATTTCAACGTTTTTTGATGGTTCTGAGCCACCAAACACACTTAAAGCATGAAGAATCGACTCAGAATAGGAAAAGGAGACGTTTAGGTCAATTTTATGCATTCTGGCGTTCGTAGATACAAGAAAACTGTTAAAATTCTTCAGAAACGTCACTTTTGAAGTGTTTTCTTGTACTTTTAAGCCAATCAGATACCCTACGGGCTCGGAAAGTGCAACGAAACCATCAAATTTTAGCTAGAAACTGTATTTTTGTCGATTTTTATTGAATTTGAACTATATTTCAACGTTTTTTGATGGTTCTGAGCCACCAAACACACTTAAAGCATGCAGAATCGACTCAGAATAGGAAAAGGAGACGTTTAGGTCAATTTTATGCATTCTGGCGTTCGTAGATACAAGAAAACTGTTAAAATTCTTCAGAAACGTCACTTTTGAAGTGTTTTCTTGTACTTTTAAGCCAATCAGATACCCTACGGGCTCGGAAAGTGCAACGAAACCATCAAATTTTAGCTAGAAACTGTATTTTTGTCGATTTTTATTGAATTTGAACTATATTTCAACGTTTTTTGATGGTTCTGAGCCACCAAACACACTTAAAGCATGCAGAATCTACTCAGAATAGGAAAAGGAGACGTTTAGGTCAATTTTATGCATTCTGGCGTTCGTAGATACAAGAAAACTGTTAAAATTCTTCAGAAACGTCACTTTTGAAGTGTTTTCTTGTACTTTTAAGCCAATCAGATACCCTACGGGCTCGGAAAGTGCAACGAAACCATCAAATTTTAGCTAGAAACTGTATTTTTGTCGATTTTTATTGAATTTGAACTATATTTCAACGTTTTTTGATGGTTCTGAGCCACCAAACACACTTAAAGCATGCAGAATCGACTCAGAATAGGAAAAGGAGACGTTTAGGTCAATTTTATGCATTCTGGCGTTCGTAGATACAAGAAAACTGTTAAAATTCTTCAGAAACGTCACTTTTGAAATGTTTTCTTGTACTTTTAAGCCAATCAGATACCCCCACCAAACACACTTAAAGCATGCAGAATCGACTCAGAATAGGAAAAGGAGACGTTTAGGTCAATTTTATGCATTCTGGCGTTTGTAGATACAAGAAAACTGTTAAAATTCTTCAGAAACGTCACTTTTGAAGTGTTTTCTTGTACTTTTAAGCCACTCAGATACCCTACGGGCTCGGAAAGTGCAACGAAACCATCAAATTTTAGCTAGAAACTGTATTTTTGTCGATTTTTATTGAATTTGAACTATATTTCAACGTTTTTTGATGGTTCTGAGCCACCAAACACACTTAAAGCATGCAGAACCGACTCAGAATAGGAAAAGGAGACGTTTAGGTCAATTTTATGCATTCTGGCGTTCGTAGATACAAGAAAACTGTTAAAATTCTTCAGAAACGTCACTTTTGAAGTGTTTTCTTGTACTTTTAAGCCACTCAGATACCCTACGGGCTCGGAAAGTGCAACGAAACCATCAAATTTTAGCTAGAAACTGTATTTTTGTCGATTTTTATTGAATTTGAACTATATTTCAACGTTTTTTGATGGTTCTGAGCCACCAAACACACTTAAAGCATGCAGAATCGACTCAGAATAGGAAAAGGAGACGTTTAGGTCAATTTTATGCATTCTGGCGTTCGTAGATACAAGAAAACTGTTAAAATTCTTCAGAAACGTCACTTTTGAAGTGTTTTCTTGTACTTTTAAGCCACTCAGATACCCTACGGGCTCGGAAAGTGCAACGAAACCATCAAATTTTAGCTAGAAACTGTATTTTTGTCGATTTTTATTGAATTTGAACTATATTTCAACGTTTTTGATGGTTCTGAGCCACCAAACACACTTAAAGCATGCAGAATCTACTCAGAATAGGAAAAGGAGACGTTTAGGTCAATTTTATGCATTCTGGCGTTCGTAGATACAAGAAAACTGTTAAAATTCTTCAGAAACGTCACTTTTGAAGTGTTTTCTTGTACTTTTAAGCCAATCAGATACCCTACGGGCTCGGAAAGTGCAACGAAACCATCAAATTTTAGCTAGAAACTGTATTTTTGTCGATTTTTATTGAATTTGAACTATATTTCAACGTTTTTTGATGGTTCTGAGCCACCAAACACACTTAAAGCATGCAGAATCGACTCAGAATAGGAAAAGGAGACGTTTAGGTCAATTTTATGCATTCTGGCGTTCGTAGATACAAGAAAACTGTTAAAATTCTTCAGAAACGTCACTTTTGAAGTGTTTTCTTGTACTTTTAAGCCAATCAGATACCCTACGGGCTCGGAAAGTGCAACGAAACCATCAAATTTTAGCTAGAAACTGTATTTTTGTCGATTTTTATTGAAATTGAACTATTTTTCAACGTTTTTTGATGGTTCTGAGCCACCAAACACACTTAAAGCATGCAGAATCGACTCAGAATAGGAAAAGGAGACGTTTAGGTCAATTTTATGCATTCTGGCGTTCGTAGATACAAGAAAACTGTTAAAATTCTTCAGAAACGTCACTTTTGAAATGTTTTCTTGTACTTTTAAGCCAATCAGATACCCCCACCAAACACACTTAAAGCATGCAGAATCGACTCAGAATAGGAAAAGGAGGCGTTTAGGTCAATTTTATGCATTCTGGCGTTCGTAGATACAAGAAAACTGTTAAAATTCTTCAGAAACGTCACTTTTGAAGTGTTTTCTTGTACTTTTAAGCCACTCAGATACCCTACGGGCTCGGAAAGTGCAACGAAACCATCAAATTTTAGCTAGAAACTGTATTTTTGTCGATTTTTATTGAATTTGAACTATATTTCAACGTTTTTTGATGGTTCTGAGCCACCAAACACACTTAAAGCATGCAGAACCGACTCAGAATAGGAAAAGGAGACGTTTAGGTCAATTTTATGCATTCTGGCGTTCGTAGATACAAGAAAACTGTTAAAATTCTTCAGAAACGTCACTTTTGAAGTGTTTTCTTGTACTTTTAAGCCACTCAGATACCCTACGGGCTCGGAAAGTGCAACGAAACCATCAAATTTTAGCTAGAAACTGTATTTTTGTCGATTTTTATTGAATTTGAACTATATTTCAACGTTTTTTGATGGTTCTGAGCCACCAAACACACTTAAAGCATGCAGAATCGACTCAGAATAGGAAAAGGAGACGTTTAGGTCAATTTTATGCATTCTGGCGTTCGTAGATACAAGAAAACTGTTAAAATTCTTCAGAAACGTCACTTTTGAAGTGTTTTCTTGTACTTTTAAGCCACTCAGATACCCTACGGGCTCGGAAAGTGCAACGAAACCATCAAATTTTAGCTAGAAACTGTATTTTTGTCGATTTTTATTGAATTTGAACTATATTTCAACGTTTTTTGATGGTTCTGAGCCACCAAACACACTTAAAGCATGCAGAATCGACTCAGAATAGGAAAAGGAGACGTTTAGGTCAATTTTATGCATTCTGGCGTTCGTAGATACAAGAAAACTGTTAAAATTCTTCAGAAACGTCACTTTTGAAGTGTTTTCTTGTACTTTTAAGCCAATCAGATACCCTACGGGCTCGCAAAGTGCAACGAAACCATCAAATTTTAGCTAGAAACTGTATTTTTGTCGATTTTTATTGAATCTGAACTATATTTCAACGTTTTTTGATGGTTCTGAGCCACCAAACACACTTAAAGCATGCAGAATCGACTCAGAATAGGAAAAGGAGACGTTTAGGTCAATTTTATGCATTCTGGCGTTCGTAGATACAAGAAAACTGTTAAAATTCTTCAGAAACGTCACTTTTGAAGTGTTTTCTTGTACTTTTAAGCCACCCAGATACCCTACGGGCTCGTAAAGTGCAACGAAACCATCAAATTTTAGCTAGAAACTGTATTTTTGTCGATTTTTATTGAATTTGAACTATATTTCAAAGTTTTTTGATGGTTCTGAGCCACCAAACACACTTAAAGCATGCAGAATCGACTCAGAATAGGAAAAGGAGACGTTTAGGTCAATTTTATGCATTCTGGCGTTCGTAGATACAAGAAAACTGTTAAAATTCTTCAGAAATGTCACTTTTGAAGTGTTTTCTTGTACTTTTAAGCCACTCAGATACCCTACGGGCTCGGAAAGTGCAACGAAACCATCAAATTTTAGCTAGAAACTGTATTTTTGTCGATTTTTATTGAATTTGAACTATATTTCAACGTTTTTTGATGGTTCTGAGCCACCAAACACACTTAAAGCATGCAGAATCGACTCAGAATAGGAAAAGGAGACGTTTAGGTCAATTTTATGCATTCTGGCGTTCGTAGATACAAGAAAACTGTTAAAATTCTTCAGAAACGTCACTTTTGAAGTGTTTTCTTGTACTTTTAAGCCACTCAGATACCCGACGGGCTCGGAAAGTGCAACGAAACCATCAAATTTTAGCTAGAAACTGTATTTTTGTCGATTTTTATTGAATTTGAACTATATCTACGGGCTCGGAAAGTGCAACGAAACCATCAAATTTTAGCTAGAAACTGTATTTTTGTCGATTTTTATTGAATTTGAACTATATTTCAACGTTTTTTGATGGTTCTGAGCCACCAAACACACTTAAAGCATGCAGAATTGACTCAGAATAGGAAAAGGAGACGTTTAGGTCAATTTTATGCATTCTGGCGTTCGTAGATACAAGAAAACTGTTAAAATTCTTCAGAAAACGTCACTTTTGAAGTGTTTTCTTGTACTTTTAAGCCAATCAGATACCCTACGGGCTCGGAAAGTGCAACGAAACCATCAAATTTTAGCTAGAAGCTGTATTTTTGTCGATTTTTATTGAATTTGAACTATATTTCAACGTTTTTCGATGGTTCTGAGCCACCAAACACACTTAAAGCATGCAGAATCGACTCAGAATAGGAAAAGGAGACGTTTAGGTCAATTTTATGCATTCTGGCGTTCGTAGATACAAGAAAACTGTTAAAATTCTTCAGAAACGTCACTTTTGAAGTGTTTTCTTGTACTTTTAAGCCAATCAGATACCCTACGGGCTCGGAAAGTGCAACGAAACCATCAAATTTTAGCTAGAAACTGTATTTTTGTCGATTTTTATTGAATTTGAACTATATTTCAACGTTTTTTGATGGTTCTGAGCCACCAAACACACTTAAAGCATGCAGAATCGACTCAGAATAGGAAAAGGAGACGTTTAGGTCAATTTTATGCATTCTGGCGTTCGTAGATACAAGAAAACTGTTAAAATTCTTCAGAAACGTCACTTTTGAAGTGTTTTCTTGTACTTTTAAGCCAATCAGATACCCTACGGGCTCGGAAAGTGCAACGAAACCATCAAATTTTAGCTAGAAACTGTATTTTTGTCGATTTTTATTGAATTTGAACTATATTTCAACGTTTTTTGATGGTTCTGAGCCACCAAACACACTTAAAGCATGCAGAATCGACTCAGAATAGGAAAAGGAGATGTTTAGGTCAATTTTATGCATTCTGGCGTTCGTAGATACAAGAAAACTGTTAAAATTCTTCAGAAACGTCACTTTTGATGTGTTTTCTTGTACTTTTAAGCCAATCAGATACCCTACGGGCTCGGAAAGTGCAACGAAACCATCAAATTTTAGCTAGAAACTGTATTTTTGTCGATTTTTATTGAATTTGAACTATATTTCAACGTTTTTTGATGGTTCTGAGCCACCAAACACACTTAAAGCATGCAGAATCGACTCAGAATAGGAAAAGGAGACGTTTAGGTCAATTTTATGCATTCTGGCGTTCGTAGATACAAGAAAACTGTTAAAATTCTTCAGAAACGTCACTTTTGAAGTGTTTTCTTGTACTTTTAAGCCAATCAGATACCCTACGGGCTCGGAAAGTGCAACGAAACCATCAAATTTTAGCTAGAAACTGTATTTTTGTCGATTTTTATTGAATTTGAACTATATTTCAACGTTTTTTGATGGTTCTGAGCCACCAAACACACTTAAAGCATGCAGAATCGACTCAGAATAGGAAAAGGAGACGTTTAGGTCAATTTTATGCATTCTGGCGTTCGTAGATACAAGAAAACTGTTAAAATTCTTCAGAAACGTCACTTTTGAAGTGTTTTCTTGTACTTTTAAGCCAATCAGATACCCTACGGGCTCGGAAAGTGCAACGAAACCATCAAATTTTAGCTAGAAACTGTATTTTTGTCGATTTTTATTGAATTTGAACTATATTTCAACGTTTTTTGATGGTCCTGAGCCACCAAACACGCTTAAAGCATGCAGAATCGACTCAGAATAGGAAAAGGAGACGTTTAGGTCAATTTTATGCATTCTGGCGTTCGTAGATACAAGAAAACTGTTAAAATTCTTCAGAAACGTCACTTTTGAAGTGTTTTCTTGTACTTTTAAGCCAATCAGATACCCTACGGGCTCGGAAAGTGCAACGAAACCATCAAATTTTAGCTAGAAACTGTATTTTTGTCGATTTTTATTGAATTTGAACTATATTTCAACGTTTTTTGATGGTTCTGAGCCACCAAATACACTTAAAGCATGCAGAATCGACTCAGAATAGGAAAAGGAGACGTTTAGGTCAATTTTATGCATTCTGGCGTTCGTAGATACAAGAAAACAGTTAAAATTCTTCAGAAACGTCACTTTTGAAGTGTTTTCTTGTACTTTTAAGCCAATCAGATACCCTACGGGCTCGGAAAGTGCAACGAAACCATCAAATTTTAGCTAGAAACTGTATTTTTGTCGATTTTTATTGAATTTGAACTATATTTCAACGTTTTTTGATGGATCTGAGCCACCAAACACACTTAAAGCATGCAGAATCGACTCAGAATAGGAAAAGGAGACGTTTAGGTCAATTTTATGCATTCTGGCGTTCGTAGATACAAGAAAACTGTTAAAATTCTTCAGAAACGTCACTTTTGAAGTGTTTTCTTGTACTTTTAAGCCAATCAGATACCCTACGGGCTCGGAAAGTGCAACGAAACCATCAAATTTTAGCTAGAAACTGTATTTTTGTCGATTTTTATTGAATTTGAACTATATTTCAACGTTTTTTGATGGTTCTGAGCCACCAAACACACTTAAAGCATGCAGAATCGACTCAGAATAGGAAAAGGAGACGTTTAGGTCAATTTTATGCATTCTGGCGTTCGTAGATACAAGAAAACTGTTAAAATTCTTCAGAAACGTCACTTTTGAAGTGTTTTCTTGTACTTTTAAGCCAATCAGATACCCTACGGGCTCGGAAAGTGCAACGAAACCATCAAATTTTAGCTAGAAACTGTATTTTTGTCGATTTTTATTGAATTTGAACTATATTTCAACGTTTTTTGATGGTTCTGAGCCACCAAACACACTTAAAGCATGCAGAATCGACTCAGAATAGGAAAAGGAGACGTTTAGGTCAATTTTATGCATTCTGGCGTTCGTAGATACAAGAAAACAGTTAAAATTCTTCAGAAACGTCACTTTTGAAGTGTTTTCTTGTACTTTTAAGCCAATCAGATACCCTACGGGCTCGGAAAGTGCAACGAAACCATCAAATTTTAGCTAGAAACTGTATTTTTGTCGATTTTTATTGAATTTGAACTATATTTCAACGTTTTTTGATGGATCTGAGCCACCAAACACACTTAAAGCATGCAGAATCGACTCAGAATGGGAAAAGGAGACGTTTAGGTCAATTTTATGCATTCTGGCGTTCGTAGATACAAGAAAACTGTTAAAATTCTTCAGAAACGTCACTTTTGAAGTGTTTTCTTGTACTTTTAAGCCAATCAGATACCCTACGGGCTCGGAAAGTGCAACGAAACCATCAAATTTTAGCTAGAAACTGTATTTTTGTCGATTTTTATTGAATTTGAACTATATTTCAACGTTTTTTGATGGTTCTGAGCCACCAAACACACTTAAAGCATGCAGAATCGACTCAGAATAGGAAAAGGAGACGTTTAGGTCAATTTTATGCATTCTGGCGTTCGTAGATACAAGAAAACTGTTAAAATTCTTCAGAAACGTCACTTTTGAAGTGTTTTCTTGTACTTTTAAGCCAATCAGATACCCTACGGGCTCGGAAAGTGCAACGAAACCATCAAATTTTAGCTAGAAACTGTATTTTTGTCGATTTTTATTGAATTTGAACTATATTTCAACGTTTTTTGATGGTTCTGAGCCACCAAACACACTTAAAGCATGCAGAATCGACTCAGAATAGGAAAAGGAGACGTTTAGGTCAATTTTATGCATTCTGGCGTTCGTAGATACAAGAAAACTGTTAAAATTCTTCAGAAACGTCACTTTTGAAGTGTTTTCTTGTACTTTTAAGCCAATCAGATACCCTACGGGCTCGGAAAGTGCAACGAAACCATCAAATTTTAGCTAGAAACTGTATTTTTGTCGATTTTTATTGAATTTGAACTATATTTCAACGTTTTTTGATGGTTCTGAGCCACCAAACACACTTAAAGCATGCAGAATCGACTCAGAATAGGAAAAGGAGACGTTTAGGTCAATTTTATGCATTCTGGCGTTCGTAGATACAAGAAAACTGTTAAAATTCTTCAGAAACGTCACTTTTGAAGTGTTTTCTTGTACTTTTAAGCCAATCAGATACCCTACGGGCTCGGAAAGTGCAACGAAACCATCAAATTTTAGCTAGAAACTGTATTTTTGTCGATTTTTATTGAATTTGAACTATATTTCAACGTTTTTTGATGGTTCTGAGCCACCAAACACACTTAAAGCATGCAGAATCGACTCAGAATAGGAAAAGGAGACGTTTAGGTCAATTTTATGCATTCTGGCGTTCGTAGATACAAGAAAACTGTTAAAATTCTTCAGAAACGTCACTTTTGAAGTGTTTTCTTGTACTTTTAAGCCAATCAGATACCCAACGGGCTCGGAAAGTGCAACGAAACCATCAAATTTTAGCTAGAAACTGTATTTTTGTCGATTTTTATTGAATTTGAACTATATTTCAACGTTTTTTGATGGTTCTGAGCCACCAAACACACTTAAAGCATGCAGAATCGACTCAGAATAGGAAAAGGAGACGTTTAGGTCAATTTTATGCATTCTGGCGTTCGTAGATACAAGAAAACTGTTAAAATTCTTCAGAAACGTCACTTTTGAAGTGTTTTCTTGTACTTTTAAGCCAATCAGATACCCTACGGGCTCGGAAAGTGCAACGAAACCATCAAATTTTAGCTAGAAACTGTATTTTTGTCGATTTTTATTGAATTTGAACTATATTTCAACGTTTTTTGATGGTTCTGAGCCACTAAACACACTTAAAGCATGCAGAATCGACTCAGAATAGGAAAAGGAGACGTTTAGGTCAATTTTATGCATTCTGGCGTTCGTAGATACAAGAAAACTGTTAAAATTCTTCAGAAACGTCACTTTTGAAGTGTTTTCTTGTACTTTTAAGCCAATCAGATACCCTACGGGCTCGGACAGTGCAACGAAACCATCAAATTTTAGCTAGAAACTGTATTTTTGTCGATTTTTATTGAATTTGAACTATATTTCAACGTTTTTTGATGGTTCTAAGCCACCAAACACACTTAAAGCATGCAGAATCGACTCAGAATAGGAAAAGGAGACGTTTAGGTCAATTTTATGCATTCTGGCGTTCGTAGATACAAGAAAACTGTTAAAATTCTTCAGAAACGTCACTTTTGAAGTGTTTTCTTGTACTTTTAAGCCAATCAGATACCCTACGGGCTCGGAAAGTGCAACGAAACCATCAAATTTTTGCTAGAAACTGTATTTTTGTCGATTTTTATTGAATTTGAACTATATTTCAACGTTTTTTGATGGTTCTGAGCCACCAAACACACTTAAAGCATGCAGAATCGACTCAGAATAGGAAAAGGAGACGTTTAGGTCAATTTTATGCATTCTGGCGTTCGTAGATACAAGAAAACTGTTAAAATTCTTCAGAAACGTCACTTTTGAAGTGTTTTCTTGTACTTTTAAGCCAATCAGATATCCTACGGGCTCGGAAAGTGCAACGAAACCATCAAATTTTAGCTAGAAACTGTATTTTTGTCGATTTTTATTGAATTTGAACTATATTTCAACGTTTTTTGATGGTTCTGAGCCACCAAACACACTTAAAGCATGCAGAATCGACTCAGAATAGGAAAAGGAGACGTTTAGGTCAATTTTATGCATTCTGGCGTTCGTAGATACAAGAAAACTGTTTAAATTCTTCAGAAACGTCACTTTTGAAGTGTTTTCTTGTACTTTTAAGCCAATCAGATACCCTACGGGCTCGGAAAGTGCAACGAAACCATCAAATTTTAGCTAGAAACTGTATTTTTGTCGATTTTTATTGAATTTGAACCATATTTCAACGTTTTTTGATGGTTCTGAGCCACCAAACACACTTAAAGCATGCAGAATCGACTCAGAATAGGAAAAGGAGACGTTTAGGTCAATTTTATGCATTCTGGCGTTCGTAGATACAAGAAAACTGTTAAAATTCTTCAGAAACGTCACTTTTGAAGTGTTTTCTTGTACTTTTAAGCCAATCAGATACCCTACGGGCTCGGAAAGTGCAACGAAACCATCAAATTTTAGCTAGAAACTGTATTTTTGTCGATTTTTATTGAATTTGAACTATATTTCAACGTTTTTAGATGGTTCTGAGCCACCAAACACACTTAAAGCATGCAGAATCGACTCAGAATAGGAAAAGGAGACGTTTAGGTAAATTTTATGCATTCTGGCGTTCGTAGATACAAGAAAACTGTTAAAATTCTTCAGAAACGTCACTTTTGAAGTGTTTTCTTGTACTTTTAAGCCAATCAGATACTCTACGGGCTCGGAAAGTGCAACGAAACCATCAAATTTTAGCTAGAAACTGTATTTTTGTCGATTTTTATTGAATTTGAACTATATTTCAACGTTTTTTGATGGTTCTGAGTCACCAAACACACTTAAAGCATGCAGAATCGACTCAGAATAGGAAAAGGAGACGTTTAGGTCAATTTTATGCATTCTGGCGTTCGTAGATACAAGAAAACTGTTAAAATTCTTCAGAAACGTCACTTTTGAAGTGTTTTCTTGTACTTTTAAGCCAATCAGATACCCAACGGGCTCGGAAAGTGCAACGAAACCATCAAATTTTAGCTAGAAACTGTATTTTTGTCGATTTTTATTGAATTTGAACTATATTTCAACGTTTTTTGATGGTTCTGAGCCACCAAACACACTTAAAGCATGCAGAATCGACTCAGAATAGGAAAAGGAGACGTTTAGGTCAATTTTATGCATTCTGGCGTTCGTAGATACAAGAAAACTGTTAAAATTCTTCAGAAACGTCACTTTTGAAGTGTTTTCTTGTACTTTTAAGCCAATCAGATACCCTACGGGCTCGGAAAGTGCAACGAAACCATCAAATTTTAGCTAGAAACTGTATTTTTGTCGATTTTTATTGAATTTGAACTATATTTCAACGTTTTTTGACGGTTCTGAGCCACCAAACACACTTAAAGCATGCAGAATCGACTCAGAATAGGAAAAGGAGACGTTTAGGTCAATTTTATGCATTCTGGCGTTCGTAGATACAAGAAAACTGTTAAAATTCTTCAGAAACGTCACTTTTGAAGTGTTTTCTTGTACTTTTAAGCCAATCAGATACCCTACGGGCTCGGAAAGTGCAACGAAACCATCAAATTTTAGCTAGAAACTGTATTTTTGTCTATTTTTATTGAATTTGAACTATATTTCAACGTTTTTTGATGGTTCTGAGCCACCAAACACACTTAAAGCATGCAGAATCGACTCAGAATAGGAAAAGGAGACGTTTAGGTCAATTTTATGCATTCTGGCGTTCGTAGATACAAGAAAACTGTTAAAATTCTTCAGAAACGTCACTTTTGAAGTGTTTTCTTGTACTTTTAAGCCAATCAGATACCCTACGGGCTCGGAAAGTGCAACGAAACCATCAAATTTTAGCTAGAAACTGTATTTTTGTCGATTTTTATTGAATTTGAACTATATTTCAACGTTTTTTGATGGTTCTGAGCCACCAAACACACTTAAAGCATGCAGAATCGACTCAGAATAGGAAAAGGAGACGTTTAGGTCAATTTTATGCATTCTGGCGTTCGTAGATACAAGAAAACTGTTAAAATTCTTCAGAAACGTCACTTTTGAAGTGTTTTCTTGTACTTTTAAGCCAATCAGATACCCTACGGGCTCGGAAAGTGCAACGAAACCATCAAATTTTAGCTAGAAACTGTATTTTTGTCGATTTTTATTGAATTTGAACTATATTTCAACGTTTTTTGATGGTTCTGAGCCACCAAACACACTTAAAGCATGCAGAATCGACTCAGAATAGGAAAAGGATACGTTTAGGTCAATTTTATGCATTCTGGCGTTCGTAGATACAAGAAAACTGTTAAAATTCTTCAGAAACGTCACTTTTGAAGTGTTTTCTTGTACTTTTGAGCCAATCAGATACCCTACGGGCTCGGAAAGTGCAACGAAACCATCAAATTTTAGCTAGAAACTGTATTTTTGTCGATTTTTATTGAATTTGAACTATAATTCAAGGTTTTTTGACGGTTCTGAGCCACCAAACACACTTAAAGCATGCAGAATCGACTCAGAATAGGAAAAGGAGACGTTTAGGTCAATTTTATGCATTCTGGCGTTCGTAGATACAAGAAAACTGTTAAAATTCTTCAGAAACGTCACTTTTGAAGTGTTTTCTTGTACTTTTAAGCCAATCAGATACCCTACGGGCTCGGAAAGTGCAACGAAACCATCAAATTTTAGGTAGAAACTGTATTTTTGTCTATTTTTATTGAATTTGAACTAAATTTCAACGTTTTTTGATGGTTCTGAGCCACCAAACACACTTAAAGCATGCAGAATCGACTCAGAATAGGAAAAGGAGACGTTTAGGTCAATTTTATGCATTCTGGCGTTCGTAGATACAAGAAAACTGTTAAAATTCTTCAGAAACGTCACTTTTGAAGTGTTTTCTTGTACTTTTAAGCCAATCAGATACCCTACGGGCTCGGAAAGTGCAACGAAACCATCAAATTTTAGCTAGAAACTGTATTTTTGTCGATTTTTATTGAATTTGAACTATATTTCAACGTTTTTTGATGGTTCTGAGCCACCAAACACACTTAAAGCATGCAGAATCGACTCAGAATAGGAAAAGGAGACGTTTAGGTCAATTTTATGCATTCTGGCGTTCGTAGATACAAGAAAACTGTTAAAATTCTTCAGAAACGTCACTTTTGAAGTGTTTTCTTGTACTTTTAAGCCAATCAGATACCCTACGGGCTCGGAAAGTGCAACGAAACCATCAAATTTTAGCTAGAAACTGTATTTTTGTCGATTTTTATTGAATTTGAACTATATTTCAACGTTTTTTGATGGTTCTGAGCCACCAAACACACTTAAAGCATGCAGAATCGACTCAGAATAGGAAAAGGAGACGTTTAGGTCAATTTTATGCATTCTGGCGTTCGTAGATACAAGAAAACTGTTAAAATTCTTCAGAAACGTCACTTTTGAAGTGTTT
Organism: Zophobas morio; assembly: GCF_036711695.1. Classification (NCBI taxonomy): domain Eukaryota; kingdom Metazoa; phylum Arthropoda; class Insecta; order Coleoptera; family Tenebrionidae; genus Zophobas; species Zophobas morio. The sequence continues at coordinate 99,611 of NW_026972514.1, read as the reverse complement.
TCTTGTACTTTTAAGCCAATCAGATACCCTACGGGCTCGGAAAGTGCAACGAAACCATCAAATTTTAGCTAGAAACTGTATTTTTGTCGATTTTTATTGAATTTGAACTATATTTCAACGTTTTTTGATGGTTCTGAGCCACCAAACACACTTAAAGCATGCAGAATCGACTCAGAATAGGAAAAGGAGACGTTTAGGTCAATTTTATGCATTCTGGCGTTCGTAGATACAAGAAAACTGTTAAAATTCTTCAGAAACGTCACTTTTGAAGTGTTTTCTTGTACTTTTGAACCAATCAGATACCCTACGGGCTCGGAAAGTGCAACGAAACCATCAAATTTTAGCTAGAAACTGTATTTTTGTCGATTTTTATTGAATTTGAACTATATTTCAACGTTTTTTGACGGTTCTGAGCCACCAAACACACTTAAAGCATGCAGAATCGACTCAGAATAGGAAAAGGAGACGTTTAGGTCAATTTTATGCATTCTGGCGTTCGTAGATACAAGAAAACTGTTAAAATTCTTCAGAAACGTCACTTTTGAAGTGTTTTCTTGTACTTTTAAGCCAATCAGATACCCGACGGGCTCGGAAAGTGCAACGAAACCATCAAATTTTAGCTAGAAACTGTATTTTTGTCTATTTTTATTGAATTTGAACTAAATTTCAACGTTTTTTGATGGTTCTGAGCCACCAAACACACTTAAAGCATGCAGAATCGACTCAGAATAGGAAAAGGAGACGTTTAGGTCAATTTTATGCATTCTGGCGTTCGTAGATACAAGAAAACTGTTAAAATTCTTCAGAAACGTCACTTTTGAAGTGTTTTCTTGTACTTTTAAGCCAATCAGATACCCTACGGGCTCGGAAAGTGCAACGAAACCATCAAATTTTAGCTAGAAACTGTATTTTTGTCGATTTTTATTGAATTTGAACTATATTTCAACGTTTTTTGATGGTTCTGAGCCACCAAACACACTTAAAGCATGCAGAATCGACTCAGAATAGGAAAAGGAGACGTTTAGGTAAATTTTATGCATTCTGGCGTTCGTAGATACAAGAAAACTGTTAAAATTCTTCAGAAACGTCACTTTTGAAGTGTTTTCTTGTACTTTTAACCCAATCAGATACCCAACGGGCTCGGAAAGTGCAACGAAACCATCAAATTTTAGCTAGAAACTGTATTTTTGTCGATTTTTATTGAATTTGAACTATATTTCAACGTTTTTTGATGGTTCTGAGCCACCAAACACACTTAAAGCATGCAGAATCGACTCAGAATAGGAAAAGGAGACGTTTAGGTCAATTTTATGCATTCTGGCGTTCGTAGATACAAGAAAACTGTTAAAATTCTTCAGAAACGTCACTTTTGAAGTGTTTTCTTGTACTTTTAAGCCAATCAGATACCCTACGGGCTCGGAAAGTGCAACGAAACCATCAAATTTTAGCTAGAAACTGTATTTTTGTCGATTTTTATTGAATTTGAACTATATTTCAACGTTTTTTGATGGTTCTGAGCCACCAAACACACTTAAAGCATGCAGAATCGACTCAGAATAGGAAAAGGAGACGTTTAGGTCAATTTTATGCATTCTGGCGTTCGTAGATACAAGAAAACTGTTAAAATTCTTCAGAAACGTCACTTTTGAAGTGTTTTCTTGTACTTTTAAGCCAATCAGATACCCTACGGGCTCGGAAAGTGCAACGAAACCATCAAATTTTAGCTAGAAACTGTATTTTTGTCGATTTTTATTGAATTTGAACTATATTTCAACGTTTTTTGATGGTTCTGAGCCACCAAACACACTTAAAGCATGCAGAATCGACTCAGAATAGGAAAAGGAGACGTTTAGGTCAATTTTATGCATTCTGGCGTTCGTAGATACAAGAAAACTGTTAAAATTCTTCAGAAACGTCACTTTTGAAGTGTTTTCTTGTACTTTTAAGCCAATCAGATACCCTACGGGCTCGGAAAGTGCAACGAAACCATCAAATTTTAGCTAGAAACTGTATTTTTGTCGATTTTTATTGAATTTGAACTATATTTCAACGTTTTTTGATGGTTCTGAGCCACCAAACACACTTAAAGCATGCAGAATCGACTCAGAATAGGAAAAGGAGACGTTTAGGTCAATTTTATGCATTCTGGCGTTCGTAGATACAAGAAAACTGTTAAAATTCTTCAGAAACGTCACTTTTGAAGTGTTTTCTTGTACTTTTGAACCAATCAGATACCCTACGGGCTCGGAAAGTGCAACGAAACCATCAAATTTTAGCTAGAAACTGTATTTTTGTCGATTTTTATTGAATTTGAACTATATTTCAACGTTTTTTGACGGTTCTGAGCCACCAAACACACTTAAAGCATGCAGAATCGACTCAGAATAGGAAAAGGAGACGTTTAGGTCAATTTTATGCATTCTGGCGTTCGTAGATACAAGAAAACTGTTAAAATTCTTCAGAAACGTCACTTTTGAAGTGTTTTCTTGTACTTTTAAGCCAATCAGATACCCGACGGGCTCGGAAAGTGCAACGAAACCATCAAATTTTAGCTAGAAACTGTATTTTTGTCTATTTTTATTGAATTTGAACTAAATTTCAACGTTTTTTGATGGTTCTGAGCCACCAAACACACTTAAAGCATGCAGAATCGACTCAGAATAGGAAAAGGAGACGTTTAGGTCAATTTTATGCATTCTGGCGTTCGTAGATACAAGAAAACTGTTAAAATTCTTCAGAAACGTCACTTTTGAAGTGTTTTCTTGTACTTTTAAGCCAATCAGATACCCTACGGGCTCGGAAAGTGCAACGAAACCATCAAATTTTAGCTAGAAACTGTATTTTTGTCGATTTTTTTGAATTTGAACTATATTTCAACGTTTTTTGATGGTTCTGAGCCACCAAACACACTTAAAGCATGCAGAATCGACTCCGAATAGGAAAAGGAGACGTTTAGGTAAATTTTATGCATTCTGGCGTTCGTAGATACAAGAAAACTGTTAAAATTCTTCAGAAACGTCACTTTTGAAGTGTTTTCTTGTACTTTTAACCCAATCAGATACCCAACGGGCTCGGAAAGTGCAACGAAACCATCAAATTTTAGCTAGAAACTGTATTTTTGTCGATTTTTATTGAATTTGAACTATATTTCAACGTTTTTTGATGGTTCTGAGCCACCAAACACACTTAAAGCATGCAGAATCGACTCAGAATAGGAAAAGGAGACGTTTAGGTCAATTTTATGCATTCTGGCGTTCGTAGATACAAGAAAACTGTTAAAATTCTTCAGAAACGTCACTTTTGAAGTGTTTTCTTGTACTTTTAAGCCAATCAGATACCCTACGGGCTCGGAAAGTGCAACGAAACCATCAAATTTTAGCTAGAAACTGTATTTTTGTCGATTTTTATTGAATTTGAACTATATTTCAACGTTTTTTGATGGTTCTGAGCCACCAAACACACTTAAAGCATGCAGAATCGACTCAGAATAGGAAAAGGAGACGTTTAGGTCAATTTTATGCATTCTGGCGTTCGTAGATACAAGAAAACTGTTAAAATTCTTCAGAAACGTCACTTTTGAAGTGTTTTCTTGTACTTTTAAGCCAATCAGATACCCTACGGGCTCGGAAAGTGCAACGAAACCATCAAATTTTAGCTAGAAACTGTATTTTTGTCGATTTTTATTGAATTTGAACTATATTTCAACGTTTTTTGATGGTTCTGAGCCACCAAACACACTTAAAGCATGCAGAATCGACTCAGAATAGGAAAAGGAGACGTTTAGGTCAATTTTATGCATTCTGGCGTTCGTAGATACAAGAAAACTGTTAAAATTCTTCAGAAACGTCACTTTTGAAGTGTTTTCTTGTACTTTTAAGCCAATCAGATACCCTACGGGCTCGGAAAGTGCAACGAAACCATCAAATTTTAGCTAGAAACTGTATTTTTGTCGATTTTTATTGAATTTGAACTATATTTCAACGTTTTTTGATGGTTCTGAGCCACCAAACACACTTAAAGCATGCAGAATCGACTCAGAATAGGAAAAGGAGACGTTTAGGTCAATTTTATGCATTCTGGCGTTCGTAGATACAAGAAAACTGTTAAAATTCTTCAGAAACGTCACTTTTGAAGTGTTTTCTTGTACTTTTAAGCCAATCAGATACCCTACGGGCTCGGAAAGTGCAACGAAACCATCAAATTTTAGCTAGAAACTGTATTTTTGTCGATTTTTATTGAATTTGAACTATATTTCAACGTTTTTTGATGGTTCTGAGCCACCAAACACACTTAAAGCATGCAGAATCGACTCAGAATAGGAAAAGGAGACGTTAAGGTCAATTTTATGCATTCTGGCGTTCGTAGATACAAGAAAACTGTTAAAATTCTTCAGAAACGTCACTTTTGAAGTGTTTTCTTGTACTTTTAAGCCAATCAGATACCCTACGGGCTCGGAAAGTGCAACGAAACCATCAAATTTTAGCTAGAAACTGTATTTTTGTCGATTTTTATTGAATTTGAACTATATTTCAACGTTTTTTGATGGTTCTGAGCCACCAAACACACTTAAAGCATGCAGAATCGACTCAGAATAGGAAAAGGAGACGTTTAGGTCAATTTTATGCATTCTGGCGTTCGTAGATACAAGAAAACTCTTAAAATTCTTCAGAAACGTCACTTTTGAAGTGTTTTCTTGTACTTTTAAGCCAATCAGATACCCTACGGGCTCGGAAAGTGCAACGAAACCATCAAATTTTAGCTAGAAACTGTATTTTTGTCGATTTTTATTGAATTTGAACTATATTTCAACGTTTTTTGATGGTTCTGAGCCACCAAACACACTTAAAGCATGCAGAATCGACTCAGAATAGGAAAAGGAGACGTTTAGGTCAATTTTATGCATTCTGGCGTTCGTAGATACAAGAAAACTGTTAAAATTCTTCAGAAACGTCACTTTTGAAGTGTTTTCTTGTACTTTTAAGCCAATCAGATACCCTACGGGCTCGGAAAGTGCAACGAAACCATCAAATTTTAGCTAGAAACTGTATTTTTGTCGATTTTTATTGAATTTGAACTATATTTCAACGTTTTTTGATGGTTCTGAGCCACCAAACACACTTAAAGCATGCAGAATCGACTCAGAATAGGAAAAGGAGACGTTTAGGTCAATTTTATGCATTCTGGCGTTCGTAGATACAAGAAAACTGTTAAAATTCTTCAGAAACGTCACTTTTGAAGTGTTTTCTTGTACTTTTAAGCCAATCAGATACCCTACGGGCTCGGAAAGTGCAACGAAACCATCAAATTTTAGCTAGAAACTGTATTTTTGTCGATTTTTATTGAACTTGAACTATATTTCAACGTTTTTTGATGGTTCTGAGCCACCAAACACACTTAAAGCATGCAGAATCGACTCAGAATAGGAAAAGGAGACGTTTAGGTCAATTTTATGCATTCTGGCGTTCGTAGATACAAGAAAACTGTTAAAATTCTTCAGAAACGTCACTTTTGAAGTGTTTTCTTGTACTTTTAAGCCAATCAGATACCCTACGGGCTCGGAAAGTGCAACGAAACCATCAAATTTTAGCTAGAAACTGTATTTTTGTCGATTTTTATTGAATTTGAACTATATTTCAACGTTTTTTGATGGTTCTGAGCCACCAAACACACTTAAAGCATGCAGAATCGACTCAGAATAGGAAAAGGAGACGTTTAGGTCAATTTTATGCATTCTGGCGTTCGTAGATACAAGAAAACTGTTAAAATTCTTCAGAAACGTCACTTTTGAAGTGTTTTCTTGTACTTTTAAGCCAATCAGATACCCGACGGGCTCGGAAAGTGCAACGAAACCATCAAATTTTAGCTAGAAACTGTATTTTTGTCGATTTTTATTGAATTTGAACTATATTTCAACGTTTTTTGATGGTTCTGAGCCACCAAACACACTTAAAGCATGCAGAATCGACTCAGAATAGGAAAAGGAGACGTTTAGGTCAATTTTATGCATTCTGGCGTTCGTAGATACAAGAAAACTGTTAAAATTCTTCAGAAACGTCACTTTTGAAGTGTTTTCTTGTACTTTTAAGCCAATCAGATACCCTACGGGGCTCGGAAAGTGCAACGAAACCATCAAATTTTAGCTAGAAACTGTATTTTTGTCGATTTTTATTGAATTTGAACTATATTTCAACGTTTTTTGATGGTTCTGAGCCACCAAACACACTTAAAGCATGCAGAATCGACTCAGAATAGGAAAAGGAGACGTTTAGGTCAATTTTATGCATTCTGGCGTTCGTAGAAACAAGAAAACTGTTAAAATTCTTCAGAAACGTCACTTTTGAAGTGTTTTCTTGTACTTTTAAGGCCGATCACATACCCTATGGGCTCGGAAAGTGCAACGAAACCATCAAATTTTAGCTAGAAACTGTATTTTTGTCGATTTTTATTGAATTTGAACTATATTTCAACGTTTTTTGATGGTTCTGAGCCACCAAACACACTTAAAGCATGCAGAATCGACTCAGAATAGGAAAAGGAGACGTTTAGGTCAATTTTATGCATTCTGGCGTTCGTAGATACAAGAAAACTGTTAAAATTCTTCAGAAACGTCACTTTTGAAGTGTTTTCTTGTACTTTTAAGCCAATCAGATACCCTACGGGCTCGGAAAGTGCAACGAAACCATCAAATTTTAGCTAGAAACTGTATTTTTGTCGATTTTTATTGAATTTGAACTATATTTCAACGTTTTTTGATGGTTCTGAGCCACCAAACACACTTAAAGCATGCAGAATCGACTCAGAATAGGAAAAGGAGACGTTTAGGTCAATTTTATGCATTCTGGCGTTCGTAGATACAAGAAAACTGTTAAAATTCTTCAGAAACGTCACTTTTGAAGTGTTTTCTTGTACTTTTAAGCCAATCAGATACCCTACGGGCTCGGAAAGTGCAACGAAACCATCAAATTTTAGCTAGAAACTGTATTTTTGTCGATTTTTATTGAGTTTGAACTATATTTCAACGTTTTTTGATGGTTCTGAGCCACCAAACACACTTAAAGCATGCAGAATCGACTCAGAATAGGAAAAGGAGACGTTTAGGTCAATTTTATGCATTCTGGCGTTCGTAGATACAAGAAAACTGTTAAAATTCTTCAGAAACGTCACTTTTGAAGTGTTTTCTTGTACTTTTAAGCCAATCAGATACCCTACGGGCTCGGAAAGTGCAACGAAACCATCAAATTTTAGCTAGAAACTGTATTTTTGTCGATTTTTATTGAATTTGAACTATATTTCAATATTTCAACGTTTTTTGATGGTTCTGAGCCACCAAACACACTTAAAGCATGCAGAATCAACTCAGAATAGGAAAAGGAGACGTTTAGGTCAATTTTATGCATTCTGGCGTTCGTAGATACAAGAAAACTGTTAAAATTCTTCAGAAACGTCACTTTTGAAGTGTTTTCTTGTACTTTTGAGCCAATCAGATACCCTACGGGCTCGGAAAGTGCAACGAAACCATCAAATTTTAGCTAGAAACTGTATTTTTGTCGATATTTATTGAATTTGAACTATATTTCAACGTTTTTTGATGGTTCTGAGCCACCAAACACACTTAAAGCATGCAGAATCGACTCAGAATAGGAAAAGGAGACGTTTAGGTCAATTTTATGCATTCTGGCGTTCGTAGGTACAAGAAAACTGTTAAAATTCTTCAGAAACGTCACTTTTGAAGTGTTTTCTTGTACTTTTAAGCCAATCATATACCCTACGGGCTCGGAAAGTGCAACGAAACCATCAAATTTTAGCTAGAAACTGTATTTTTGTCGATTTTTATTGAATTTGAACTATATTTCAACGTTTTTTGATGGTTCTGAGCCACCAAACACACTTAAAGCATGCAGAATCGACTCAGAATAGGAAAAGGAGACGTTTAGGTCAATTTTATGCATTCTGGCGTTCGTAGATACAAGAAAACTGTTAAAATTCTTCAGAAACGTCACTTTTGAAGTGTTTTCTTGTACTTTTAAGCCAATCAGATACCCGACGGGCTCGGAAAGTGCAACGAAACCATCAAATTTTAGCTAGAAACTGTATTTTTGTCGATTTTTATTGAATTTGAACTATATTTCAACGTTTTTTGATGGTTCTGAGCCACCAAACACACTTAAAGCATGCAGAATCGACTCAGAATAGGAAAAGGAGACGTTTAGGTAAATTTTATGCATTCTGGCGTTCGTAGATACAAGAAAACTGTTAAAATTCTTCAGAAATGTCACTTTTGAAGTGTTTTCTTGTACTTTTAAGCCAATCAGATACCCTACGGGCTCGGAAAGTGCAACGAAACCATCAAATTTTAGCTAGAAACTGTATTTTTGTCGATTTTTATTGAATTTGAACTATATTTCAACGTTTTTTGATGGTTCTGAGCCAACAAACACACTTAAAGCATGCAGAATCGACTCAGAATAGGAAAAGGAGACGTTTAGGTCAATTTTATGCATTCTGGCGTTCGTAGATACAAGAAAACTGTTAAAATTCTTCAGAAACGTCACTTTTGAAGTGTTTTCTTGTACTTTTAAGCCAATCAGATACCCTACGGGCTCGGAAAGTGCAACGAAACCATCAAATTTTAGCTAGAAACTGTATTTTTGTCGATTTTTATTGAATTTGAACTATATTTCAACGTTTTTTGATGGTTCTGAGCCACCAAACACACTTAAAGCATGCAGAATCGACTCAGAATAGGAAAAGGAGACGTTTAGGTCAATTTTATGCATTCTGGCGTTCGTAGATACAAGAAAACTGTTAAAATTCTTCAGAAACGTCACTTTTGAAGTGTTTTCTTGAACTTTTAAGCCAATCAGATACCCTACGGGCTCGGAAAGTGCAACGAAACCATCGAATTTTAGCTAGAAACTGTATTTTTGTCGATTTTTATTGAATTTGAACTATATTTCAAAGTTTTTTGATGGTTCTGAGCCACCAAACACACTTAAAGCATGCAGAATCGACTCAGAATAGGAAAAGGAGACGTTTAGGTCAATTTTATGCATTCTGGCGTTCGTAGATACAAGAAAACTGTTAAAATTCTTCAGAAACGTCACTTTTGAAGTGTTTTCTTGTACTTTTAAGCCAATCAGATACCCTACGGGCTCGGAAAGTGCAACGAAACCATCGAATTTTAGCTAGAAACTGTATTTTTGTCGATTTTTATTGAATTTGAACTATATTTCAACGTTTTTTGATGGTTCTGAGCCACCAAACACACTTAAAGCATGCAGAATCGACTCAGAATAGGAAAAGGAGACGTTTAGGTCAATTTTATGCATTCTGGCGTTCGTAGATACAAGAAAACTGTTAAAATTCTTCAGAAACGTCACTTTTGAAGTGTTTTCTTGTACTTTTAAGCCAATCAGATACTCTACGGGCTCGGAAAGTGCAACGAAACCATCAAATTTTAGCTAGAAACTGTATTTTTGTCGATTTTTATTGAATTTGAACTATATTTCAACGTTTTTTGATGGTTCTGAGCCACCAAACACACTTAAAGCATGCAGAATCGACTCAGAATAGGAAAAGGAGACGTTTAGGTAAATGTTATGCATTCTGGCGTTCGTAGATACAAGAAAACTGTTAAAATTCTTCAGAAACGTCACTTTTGAAGTGTTTTCTTGTACTTTTAAGCCAATCAGATACCCTACGGGCTCGGAAAGTGCAACGAAACCATCAAATTTTAGCTAGAAACTGTATTTTTGTCGATTTTTATTGAATTTGAACTATATTTCAACGTTTTTTGATGGTTCTGAGCCAACAAACACACTTAAAGCATGCAGAATCGACTCAGAATAGGAAAAGGAGACGTTTAGGTCAATTTTATGCATTCTGGCGTTCGTAGATACAAGAAAACTGTTAAAATTCTTCAGAGACGTCACTTTTGAAGTGTTTTCTTGTACTTTTAAGCCAATCAGATACCCTACGGGCTCGGAAAGTGCAACGAAACCATCAAATTTTAGCTAGAAACTGTATTTTTGTCGATTTTTATTGAATTTGAACTATATTTCAACGTTTTTTGATGGTTCTGAGCCACCAAACACACTTAAAGCATGCAGAATCGACTCAGAATAGGAAAAGGAGACGTTTAGGTCAATTTTATGCATTCTGGCGTTCGTAGATACAAGGAAACTGTTAAAATTCTTTAGAAACGTCACTTTTGAAGTGTTTTCTTGTACTTTTAAGCCAATCAGATACCCTACGGGCTCGGAAAGTGCAACGAAACCATCGAATTTTAGCTAGAAACTGTATTTTTGTCGATTTTTATTGAATTTGAATTATATTTCAAAGTTTTTTGATGGTTCTGAGCCACCAAACACATTTAAAGCATGCAGAATCGACTCAGAATAGGAAAAGGAGACGTTTAGGTCAATTTTATGCATTCTGGCGTTCGTAGATACAAGAAAACTGTTAAAATTCTTCAGAAACGTCACTTTTGAAGTGTTTTCTTGTACTTTTAAGCCAATCAGATACCCTACGGGCTCGGAAAGTGCAACGAAACCATCGAATTTTAGCTAGAAACTGTATTTTTGTCGATTTTTATTGAATTTGAACTATATTTCAACGTTTTTTGATGGTTCTGAGCCACCAAACACACTTAAAGCATGCAGAATCGACTCAGAATAGGAAAAGGAGACGTTTAGGTCAATTTTATGCATTCTGGCGTTCGTAGATACAAGAAAACTGTTAAAATTTTTCAGAAACGTCACTTTTGAAGTGTTTTCTTGTACTTTTAAGCCAATCAGATACCCTACGGGCTCGGAAAGTGCAACGAAACCATCAAATTTTAGCTAGAAACTGTATTTTTGTCGATTTTTATTGAATTTGAACTATATTTCAACGTTTTTTGATGGTTCTGAGCCACCAAACACACTTAAAGCATGCAGAATCGACTCAGAATAGGAAAAGGAGACGTTTAGGTCAATTTTATGCATTCTGGCGTTCGTAGATACAAGAAAACTGTTAAAATTCTTCAGAAACGTCACTTTTGAAGTGTTTTCTTGTACTTTTAAGCCAATCAGATACCCTACGGGCTCGGAAAGTGCAACGAGACCATCAAATTTTAGCTAGAAACTGTATTTTTGTCGATTTTTATTGAATTTGAACTATATTTCAACGTTTTTTGATGGTTCTGAGCCACCAAACACACTTAAAGCATGCAGAATCGACTCAGAATAGGAAAAGGAGACGTTTAGGTCAATTTTATGCATTCTGGCGTTCGTAGATACAAGAAAACTGTTAAAATTCTTCAGAAACGTCACTTTTGAAGTGTTTTCTTGTACTTTTAAGCCAATCAGATACCCTACGGGCTCGGAAAGTGCAACGAAACCATAAAATTTTAGCTAGAAACTGTATTTTTGTCGATTTTTATTGAATTTGAACTATATTTCAAAGTTTTTTGATGGTTCTGAGCCACCAAACACACTTAAAGCATGCAGAATCGACTCAGAATAGGAAAAGGAGACGTTTAGGTCAATTTTATGCATTCTGGCGTTCGTAGATACAAGAAAACTGTTAAAATTCTTCAGAAACGTCACTTTTGAAGTGTTTTCTTGTACTTTTAAGCCAATCAGATACCCTACGGGCTCGGAAAGTGCAACGAAACCATCAAATTTTAGCTAGAAACTGTATTTTTGTCGATTTTTATTGAATTTGAACTATATTTCAACGTTTTTTGATGGTTCTGAGCCACCAAACACACTTAAAGCATGCAGAATCGACTCAGAATAGGAAAAGGAGACGTTTAGGTCAATTTAATGCATTCTGGCGTTCGTAGATACAAGAAAACTGTTAAAATTCTTCAGAAACGTCACTTTTGAAGTGTTTTCTTGTACTTTTAAGCCAATCAGATACCCTACGGGCTCGGAAAGTGCAACGAAACCATCAAATTTTAGCTAGAAACTGAATTTTTGTCGATTTTTATTGAATTTGAACTATATTTCAACGTTTTTTGATGGTTCTGAGCCACCAAACACACTTAAAGCATGCAGAATCGACTCAGAATAGGAAAAGGAGACGTTTAGGTCAATTTTATGCATTCTGGCGTTCGTAGATACAAGAAAACTGTTAAAATTCTTCAGAAACGTCACTTTTGAAGTGTTTTCTTGTACTTTTAAACCAATCAGATACCCTACGGGCTCGGAAAGTGCAACGAAACCATCAAATTTTAGCTAGAAACTGTATTTTTGTCGATTTTTATTGAATTTGAACTATATTTCAACGTTTTTTGATGGTTCTGAGCCACCAAACACACTTAAAGCATGCAGAATCGACTCAGAATAGGAAAAGGAGACGTTTAGGTCAATTTTATGCATTCTGGCGTTCGTAGATACAAGAAAACTGTTAAAATTCTTCAGAAACGTCACTTTTGAAGTGTTTTCTTGTACTTTTAAGCCAATCAGATACCCTACGGGCTCGGAAAGTGCAACGAAACCATCAAATTTTAGCTAGAAACTGTATTTTTGTCGATTTTTATTGAATTTGAACTATATTTCAACGTTTTTTGATGGTTCTGAGCCACCAAACACACTTAAAGCATGCAGAATCGACTCAGAATAGGAAAAGGAGACGTTTAGGTCAATTTTATGCATTCTGGCGTTCGTAGATACAAGAAAACTGTTAAAATTCTTCAGAAACGTCACTTTTGAAGTGTTTTCTTGTACTTTTAAGCCAATCAGATACCCTACGGGCTCGGAAAGTGCAACGAAACCATCAAATTTTAGCTAGAAACTGTATTTTTGTCGATTTTTATTGAATTTGAACTATATTTCAACGTTTTTTGATGGTTCTGAGCCACCAAACACACTTAAAGCATGCAGAATCGACTCAGAATAGGAAAAGGAGACGTTTAGGTCAATTTTATGCATTCTGGCGTTCGTAGATACAAGAAAACTGTTAAAATTCTTCAGAAACGTCACTTTTGAAGTGTTTTCTTGTACTTTTAAGCCAATCAGATACCCTACGGGCTCGGAAAGTGCAACGAAACCATAAAATTTTAGCTAGAAACTGTATTTTTGTCGATTTTTATTGAATTTGAACTATATTTCAACGTTTTTTGATGGTTCTGAGCCACCAAACACACTTAAAGCATGCAGAATCGACTCAGAATAGGAAAAGGAGACGTTTAGGTCAATTTTATGCATTCTGGCGTTCGTAGATACAAGAAAACTGTTAAAATTCTTCAGAAACGTCACTTTTGAAGTGTTTTCTTGTACTTTTAAGCCAATCAGATACCCTACGGGCTCGGAAAGTGCAACGAAACCATCAAATTTTAGCTAGAAGCTGTATTTTTGTCGATTTTTATTGAATTTGAACTATATTTCAACGTTTTTTGATGGTTCTGAGCCACCAAACACACTTAAAGCATGCAGAATCGACTCAGAATAGGAAAAGGAGACGTTTAGGTCAATTTTATGCATTCTGGCGTTCGTAGATACAAGAAATCTGTTAAAATTTTTCAGAAACGTCACTTTTGAAGTGTTTTCTTGTACTTTTAAGCCAATCAGATACCCTACGGGCTCGGAAAGTGCAACGAAACCATCAAATTTTAGCTAGAAACTGTATTTTTGTCGATTTTTATTGAATTTGAACTATATTTCAACGTTTTTTGATGGTTCTGAGCCACCAAACACACTTAAAGCATGCAGAATCGACTCAGAATAGGAAAAGGAGACGTTTAGGTCAATTTTATGCATTCTGGCGTTCGTAGATACAAGAAAACTGTTAAAATTCTTCAGAAACGTCACTTTTGAAGTGTTTTCTTGTACTTTTAAGCCAATCAGATACCCTACGGGCTCGGAAAGTGCAACGAAACCATCAAATTTTAGCTAGAAACTGTATTTTTGTCGATTTTTATTGAATTTGAACTATATTTCAACGTTTTTTGATGGTTCTGAGCCACCAAACACACTTAAAGCATGCAGAATCGACTCAGAATAGGAAAAGGAGACGTTTAGGTCAATTTTATGCATTCTGGCGTTCGTAGATACAAGAAAACTGTTAAAATTCTTCAGAAACGTCACTTTTGAAGTGTTTTCTTGTACTTTTAAGCCAATCAGATACCCTACGGGCTCGGAAAGTGCAACGAAACCATCAAATTTTAGCTAGAAACTGTATTTTTGTCGATTTTTATTGAATTTGAACTATATTTCAACGTTTTTTGATGGTTCTGAGCCACCAAACACACTTAAAGCATGCAGAATCGACTCAGAATAGGAAAAGGAGACGTTTAGGTCAATTTTATGCATTCTGGCGTTCGTAGATACAAGAAAACTGTTAAAATTCTTCAGAAACGTCACTTTTGAAGTGTTTTCTTGTACTTTTAAGCCAATCAGATACCCAACGGGCTCGGAAAGTGCAACGAAACCATCAAATTTTAGCTAGAAACTGTATTTTTGTCGATTTTTATTGAATTTGAACTATATTTCAACGTTTTTTGATGGTTCTGAGCCACCAAACACACTTAAAGCATGCAGAATCGACTCAGAATAGGAAAAGGAGACGTTTAGGTCAATTTTATGCATTCTGGCGTTCGTAGATACAAGAAAACTGTTAAAATTCTTCAGAAACGTCACTTTTGAAGTGTTTTCTTGTACTTTTAAGCCAATCAGATACCCTACGGGCTCGGAAAGTGCAACGAAACCATCAAATTTTAGCTAGAAACTGTATTTTTGTAGATTTTTATTGAATTTGAACTATATTTCAACGTTTTTTGATGGTTCTGAGCCACCAAACACACTTAAAGCATGCAGAATCGACTCAGAATAGGAAAAGGAGACGTTTAGGTCAATTTTATGCATTCTGGCGTTCGTAGATACAAGAAAACTGTTAAAATTCTTCAGAAACGTCACTTTTGAAGTGTTTTCTTGTACTTTTAAGCCAATCAGATACCCTACGGGCTCGGAAAGTGCAACGAAACCATCAAATTTTAGCTAGAAACTGTATTTTTGTCGATTTTTATTGAATTTGAACTATATTTCAACGTTTTTGATGGTTCTGAGCCACCAAACACACTTAAAGCATGCAGAATCGACTCAGAATAGGAAAAGGAGACGTTTAGGTCAATTTTATGCATTCTGGCGTTCGTAGATACAAGAAAACTGTTAAAATTCTTCAGAAACGTCACTTTTGAAGTGTTTTCTTGTACTTTTAAGCCAATCAGAAACCCTACGGGCTCGGAAAGTGCAACGAAACCATCAAATTTTAGCTAGAAACTGTATTTTTGTCGATTTTTATTGAATTTGAACTATATTTCAACGTTTTTTGATGGTTCTGAGCCACCAAACACACTTAAAGCATGCAGAATCGACTCAGAATAGGAAAAGGAGACGTTTAGGTCAATTTTATGCATTCTGGCGTTCGTAGATACAAGAAAACTGTTAAAATTCTTCAGAAACGTCACTTTTGAAGTGTTTTCTTGTACTTTTAAGCCAATCAGATACCCTACGGGCTCGGAAAGTGCAACGAAACCATCAAATTTTAGCTAGAAACTGTATTTTTGTCGATTTTTATTGAATTTGAACTATATTTCAACGTTTTTTGATGGTTCTGAGCCACCAAACACACTTAAAGCATGCAGAATCGACTCAGAATAGGAAAAGGAGACGTTTAGGTCAATTTTATGCATTCTGGTGTTCGTAGATACAAAAAAACTGTTAAAATTCTTCAGAAACGTCACTTTTGAAGTGTTTTCTTGTACTTTTAAGCCAATCAGATACCCTACGGGCTCGGAAAGTGCAACGAAACCATCAAATTTTAGCTAGAAACTGTATTTTTGTCGATTTTTATTGAATTTGAATTATATTTCAACGTTTTTTGATGGTTCTGAGCCACCAAACACACTTAAAGCATGCAGAATCGACTCAGAATAGGAAAAGGAGACGTTTAGGTCAATTTTATGCATTCTGGCGTTCGTAGATACAAGAAAACTGTTAAAATTCTTCAGAAACGTCACTTTTGAAGTGTTTTCTTGTACTTTTAAGCCAATCAGATACCCTACGGGCTCGGAAAGTGCAACGAAACCATCAAATTTTAGCTAGAAACTGTATTTTTGTCGATTTTTATTGAATTTGAATTATATTTCAACGTTTTTTGATGGTTCTGAGCCACCAAACACACTTAAAGCATGCAGAATCGACTCAGAATAGGAAAAGGAGACGTTTAGGTCAATTTTATGCATTCTGGCGTTCGTAGATACAAGAAAACTGTTAAAATTCTTCAGAAACGTCACTTTTGAAGTGTTTTCTTGTACTTTTAAGCCAATCAGATACCCTACGGGCTCGGAAAGTGCAACGAAACCATCAAATTTTAGCTAGAAACTGTATTTTTGTCGATTTTTATTGAATTTGAACTATATTTCAACGTTTTTTGATGGTTCTGAGCCACCAAACACACTTAAAGCATGCAGAATCGACTCAGAATAGGAAAAGGAGACGTTTAGGTCAATTTTATGCATTCTGGCGTTCGTAGATGCAAGAAAACTCTTAAAATTCTTCAGAAACGTCACTTTTGAAGTGTTTTCTTGTACTTTTAAGCCAATCAGATACCCTACGGGCTCGGAAAGTGCAACGAAACCATCAAATTTTAGCTAGAAACTGTATTTTTGTCGATTTTTATTGAATTTGAACTATATTTCAACGTTTTTTGATGGTTCTGAGCCACCAAACACACTTAAAGCATGCAGAATCGACTCAGAATAGGAAAAGGAGACGTTTAGGTCAATTTTATGCATTCTGGCGTTCGTAGATACAAGAAAACTGTTAAAATTCTTCAGGTAAACGTCACTTTTGAAGTGTTTTCTTGTACTTTTAAGCCAATCAGATACCCTACGGGCTCGGAAAGTGCAACGAAACCATCAAATTTTAGCTAGAAACTGTATTTTTGTCGATTTTTATTGAATTTGAACTATATTTCAACGTTTTTTGATGGTTCTGAGCCACCAAACACACTTAAAGCATGCAGAATCGACTCAGAATAGGAAAAGGAGACGTTTAGGTCAATTTTATGCATTCTGGCGTTCGTAGATACAAGAAAACTGTTAAAATTCTTCAGAAACGTCACTTTTGAAGTGTTTTCTTGTACTTTTAAGCCAATCAGATACCCTACGGGCTCGGAAAGTGCAACGAAACCATCAAATTTTAGCTAGAAACTGTATTTTTGTCGATTTTTATTGAATTTGAACTATATTTCAACGTTTTTTGATGGTTCTGAGCCACCAAACACACTTAAAGCATGCAGAATCGACTCAGAATAGGAAAAGGAGACGTTTAGGTCAATTTTATGCATTCTGGCGTTCGTAGATACAAGAAAACTGTTAAAATTCTTCAGAAACGTCACTTATGAAGTGTTTTCTTGTACTTTTAAGCCAATCAGATACCCTACGGGCTCGGAAAGTGCAACGAAACCATCAAATTTTAGCTAGAAACTGTATTTTTGTCGATTTTTATTGAATTTGAACTATATTTCAACGTTTTTTGATGGTTCTGAGCCACCAAACACACTTAAAGCATGCAGAATCGACTCAGAATAGGAAAAGGAGACGTTTAGGTCAATTTTATGCATTCTGGCGTTCGTAGATACAAGAAAACTGTTAAAATTCTTCAGAAACGTCACTTTTGAAGTGTTTTCTTGTACTTTTAAGCCAATCAGATACCCGACGGGCTCGGAAAGTGCAACGAAACCATCAAATTTTAGCTAGAAACTGTATTTTTGTCGATTTTTATTGAATTTGAACTATATTTCAACGTTTTTTGATGGTTCTGAGCCACCAAACACACTTAAAGCATGCAGAATCGACTCAGAATAGGAAAAGGAGACGTTTAGGTCAATTTTATGCATTCTGGCGTTCGTAGATACAAGAAAACTGTTAAAATTCTTCAGAAACGTCACTTTTGAAGTGTTTTCTTGTACTTTTAAGCCAATCAGATACCCTACGGGCTCGGAAAGTGCAACGAAACCATCAAATTTTAGCTAGAAACTGTATTTTTGTCGATTTTTATTGAATTTGAACTATATTTCAACGTTTTTTGATGGTTCTGAGCCACCAAACACACTTAAAGCATGCAGAATCGACTCAGAATAGGAAAAGGAGACGTTTAGGTCAATTTTATGCATTCTGGGCGTTCGTAGATACAAGAAAACTGTTAAAATTCTTCAGAAACGTCACTTTTGAAGTGTTTTCTTGTACTTTTAAGCCAATCAGATACCCTACGGGCTCGGAAAGTGCAACGAAACCATCAAATTTTAGCTAGAAACTGTATTTTTGTCGATTTTTATTGAATTTGAACTATATTTCAACGTTTTTTGATGGTTCTGAGCCACCAAACACACTTAAAGCATGCAGAATCGACTCAGAATAGGAAAAGGAGACGTTTAGGTCAATTTTATGCATTCTGGCGTTCGTAGATACAAGAAAACTGTTAAAATTCTTCAGAAACGTCACTTTTGAAGTGTTTTCTTGTACTTTTAAGCCAATCAGATACCCTACGGGCTCGGAAAGTGCAACGAAACCATCAAATTTTAGCTAGAAACTGTATTTTTGTCGATTTTTATTGAATTTGAACTATATTTCAACGTTTTTTGATGGTTCTGAGCCACCAAACACACTTAAAGCATGCAGAATCGACTCAGAATAGGAAAAGGAGACGTTTAGGTCAATTTTATGCATTCTGGCGTTCGTAGATACACTAGAAAACTGTTAAAATTCTTCAGAAACGTCACTTTTGAAGTGTTTTCTTGTACTTTTAAGCCAATCAGATACCCTACGGGCTCGGAAAGTGCAACGAAACCATCAAATTTTAGCTAGAAACTGTATTTTTGTCGATTTTTATTGAATTTGAACTATATTTCAACGTTTTTTGATGGTTCTGAGCCACCAAACACACTTAAAGCATGCAGAATCGACTCAGAATAGGAAAAGGAGACGTTTAGGTCAATTTTATGCATTCTGGCGTTCGTAGATACAAAACTGTTAAAATTCTTCAGAAACGTCACTTTTGAAGTGTTTTCTTGTACTTTTAAGCCAATCAGATACCCTACGGGCTCGGAAAGTGCAACGAAACCATCAAATTTTAGCTAGAAACTGCATTTTTGTCGATTTTTATTGAATTTGAACTGTATTTCAACGTTTTTTGATGGTTCTGAGCCACCAAACACACTTAAAGCATGCAGAATCGACTCAGAATAGGAAAAGGAGACGTTTAGGTCAATTTTATGCATTCTGGCGTTCGTAGATACAAGAAAACTGTTAAAATTCTTCAGAAACGTCACTTTTGAAGTGTTTTCTTGTACTTTTATGCCAATCAGATACCCTACGGGCTCGGAAAGTGCAACGAAACCATCAAATTTTAGCTAGAAACTGTATTTTTGTCGATTTTTATTGAATTTGAACTATATTTCAACGTTTTTTGATGGTTCTGAGCCACCAAACACACTTAAAGCATGCAGAATCGACTCAGAATAGGAAAAGGAGACGTTTAGGTCAATTTTATGCATTCTGGCGTTCGTAGATACAAGAAAACTGTTAAAATTCTTCAGAAACTTCACTTTTGAAGTGTTTTCTTGTACTTTTAAGCCAATCAGATACCCTACGGGCTCGGAAAGTGCAACGAAACCATCAAATTTTAGCTAGAAACTGTATTTTTGTCGATTTTTATTGAATTTGAACTATATTTCAACGTTTTTTGATGGTTCTGAGCCACCAAACACACTTAAAGCATGCAGAATCGACTCAGAATAGGAAAAGGAGACGTTTAGGTCAATTTTATGCATTCTGGCGTTCGTAGATACAAGAAAACTGTTAAAATTCTTCAGAAACGTCACTTTTGAAGTGTTTTCTTGTACTTTTAAGCCAATCAGATACCCTACGGGCTCGGAAAGTGCAACGAAACCATCAAATTTTAGCTAGAAACTGTATTTTTGTCGATTTTTATTGAATTTGAACTATATTTCAACGTTTTTTGATGGTTCTGAGCCACCAAACACACTTAAAGCATGCAGAATCGACTCAGAATAGGAAAAGGAGACGTTTAGGTCAATTTTATGCATTCTGGCGTTCGTAGATACAAGAAAACTGTTAAAATTCTTCAGAAACGTCACTTTTGAAGTGTTTTCTTGTACTTTTAAGCCAATCAGATACCCTACGGGCTCGGAAAGTGCAACGAAACCATCAAATTTTAGCTAGAAACTGTATTTTTGTCGATTTTTATTGAATTTGAACTATATTTCAACGTTTTTTGATGGTTCTGAGCCACCAAACACACTTAAAGCATGCAGAATCGACTCAGAATAGGAAAATGAGACGTTTAGGTCAATTTTATGCATTCTGGCGTTCGTAGATACAAGAAAACTGTTAAAATTCTTCAGAAACGTCACTTTTGAAGTGTTTTCTTGTACTTTTAAGCCAATCAGATACCCTACGGGCTCGGAAAGTGCAACGAAACCATCAAATTTTAGCTAGAAACTGTATTTTTGTCGATTTTTATTGAATTTGAACTATATTTCAACGTTTTTTGATGGCTCTGAGCCACCAAACACACTTAAAGCATGCAGAATCGACTCAGAATAGGAAAAGGAGACGTTTAGGTCAATTTTATGCATTCTGGCGTTCGTAGATACAAGAAAACTGTTAAAATTCTTCAGAAACGTCACTTTTGAAGTGTTTTCTTGTGCTTTTAAGCCAATCAGATACCCTACGGGCTCGGAAAGTGCAACGAAACCATCAAATTTTAGCTAGAAACTGTATTTTTGTCGATTTTTATTGAATTTGAACTATATTTCAACGTTTTTTGATGGTTCTGAGCCACCAAACACACTTAAAGCATGCAGAATCGACTCAGAATAGGAAAAGGAGACGTTTAGGTCAATTTTATGCATTCTGGCGTTCGTAGATACAAGAAAACTGTTAAAATTCTTCAGAAACGTCACTTTTGAAGTGTTTTCTTGTACTTTTAAGCCAATCAGATACCCAACGGGCTCGGAAAGTGCAACGAAACCATCAAATTTTAGCTAGAAACTGTATTTTTGTCGATTTTTATTGAATTTGAACTATATTTCAACGTTTTTTGATGGTTCTGAGCCACCAAACACACTTAAAGCATGCAGAATCGACTCAGAATAGGAAAAGGAGACGTTTAGGTCAATTTTATGCATTCTGGCGTTCGTAGATACAAGAAAACTGTTAAAATTCTTCAGAAACGTCACTTTTGAAGTGTTTTCTTGTACTTTTAAGCCAATCAGATACCCTACGGGCTCGGAAAGTGCAACGAAACCATCAAATTTTAGCTAGAAACTGTATTTTTGTCGATTTTTATTGAATTTGAACTATATTTCAACGTTTTTTGATGGTTCTGAGCCACCAAACACACTTAAAGCATGCAGAATCGACTCAGAATAGGAAAAGGAGACGTTTAGGTCGATTTTATGCATTCTGGCGTTCGTAGATACAAGAAAACTGTTAAAATTCTTCAGAAACGTCACTTTTGAAGTGTTTTCTTGTACTTTTAAGCCAATCAGATACCCTACGGGCTCGGAAAGTGCAACGAAACCATCAAATTTTAGCTAGAAACTGTATTTTTGTCGATTTTTATTGAATTTGAACTATATTTCAACGTTTTTTGATGGTTCTGAGCCACCAAACACACTTAAAGCATCCAGAATCGACTCAGAATAGGAAAAGGAGACGTTTAGGTCAATTTTATGCATTCTGGCGTTCGTAGATACAAGAAAACTGTTAAAATTCTTCAGAGACGTCACTTTTGAAGTGTTTTCTTGTACTTTTAAGCCAATCAGATACCCTACGGGCTCGGAAAGTGCAACGAAACCATCAAATTTTAGCTAGAAACTGTATTTTTGTCGATTTTTATTGAATTTGAACTATATTTCAACGTTTTTTGATGGTTCTGAGCCACCAAACACACTTAAAGCATGCAGAATCGACTCAGAATAGGAAAAGGAGACGTTTAGGTCAATTTTATGCATTCTGGCGTTCGTAGATACAAGAAAACTGTTAAAATTCTTCAGAAACGTCACTTTTGAAGTGTTTTCTTGTACTTTTAAGCCAATCAGATACCCTACGGGCTCGGAAAGTGCAACGAAACCATCAAATTTTAGCTAGAAACTGTATTTTTGTCGATTTTTATTGAATTTGAACTATATTTCAACGTTTTTTGATGGTTCTGAGCCACCAAACACACTTAAAGCATGCAGAATCGACTCAGAATAGGAAAAGGAGACGTTTAGGTCAATTTTATGCATTCTGGCGTTCGTAGATACAAGAAAACTGTTAAAATTCTTCAGAAACGTCACTTTTGAAGTGTTTTCTTGTACTTTTAAGCCAATCAGATACCCTACGGGCTCGGAAAGTGCAACGAAACCATCAAATTTTAGCTAGAAACTGTATTTTTGTCGATTTTTATTGAATTTGAACTATATTTCAACGTTTTTTGATGGTTCTGAGCCACCAAACACACTTAAAGCATGCAGAATCGACTCAGAATAGGAAAAGGAGACGTTTAGGTCAATTTTATGCATTCTGGCGTTCGTAGATACAAGAAAACTGTTAAAATTCTTCAGAAACGTCACTTTTGAAGTGTTTTCTTGTACTTTTAAGCCAATCAGATACCCAACGGGCTCGGAAAGTGCAACGAAACCATCAAATTTTAGCTAGAAACTGTATTTTTGTCGATTTTTATTGAATTTGAACTATATTTCAACGTTTTTTGATGGTTCTGAGCCACCAAACACACCTAAAGCATGCAGAATCGACTCAGAATAGGAAAAGGAGACGTTTAGGTCAATTTTATGCATTCTGGCGTTCGTAGATACAAGAAAACTGTTAAAATTCTTCAGAAACGTCACTTTTGAAGTGTTTTCTTGTACTTTTAAGCCAATCAGATACCCTACGGGCTCGGAAAGTGCAACGAAACCATAAAATTTTAGCTAGAAACTGTATTTTTGTCGATTTTTATTGAATTTGAACTATATTTCAACGTTTTTTGATGGTTCTGAGCCACCAAACACACTTAAAGCATGCAGAATCGACTCAGAATAGGAAAAGGAGACGTTTAGGTCAATTTTATGCATTCTGGCGTTCGTAGATACAAGAAAACTGTTAAAATTCTTCAGAAACGTCACTTTTGAAGTGTTTTCTTGTACTTTTAAGCCAATCAGATACCCTACGGGCTCGGAAAGTGCAACGAAACCATCAAATTTTAGCTAGAAACTGCATTTTTGTCGATTTTTATTGAATTTGAACTATATTTCAACGTTTTTTGATGGTTCTGAGCCACCAAACACACTTAAAGCATGCAGAATCGACTCAGAATAGGAAAAGGAGACGTTTAGGTCAATTTTATGCATTCTGGCGTTCGTAGATACAAGAAAACTGTTAAAATTCTTCAGAAACGTCACTTTTGAAGTGTTTTCTTGTACTTTTAAGCCAATCAGATACCCTACGGGCTCGGAAAGTGCAACGAAACCATCAAATTTTAGCTAGAGACTGTATTTTTGTCGATTTTTATTGAATTTGAACTATATTTCAACGTTTTTTGATGGTTCTGAGCCACCAAACACACTTAAAGCATGCAGAATCGACTCAGAATAGGAAGAGGAGACGTTTAGGTCAATTTTATGCATTCTGGCGTTCGTAGATACAAGAAAACTGTTAAAATTCTTCAGAAACGTCACTTTTGAAGTATTTTCTTGTACTTTTAAGCCAATCAGATACCCTACGGGCTCGGAAAGTGCAACGAAACCATCAAATTTTAGCTAGAAACTGTATTTTTGTCGATTTTTATTGAATTTGAACTATATTTCAACGTTTTTTGATGGTTCTGAGCCACCAAACACACTTAAAGCATGCAGAATCGACTCAGAATAGGAAAAGGAGACGTTTAGGTCAATTTTATGCATTCTGGCGTTCGTAGATACAAGAAAACTGTTAAAATTCTTCAGAAACGTCACTTTTGAAGTGTTTTCTTGTACTTTTAAGCCAATCAGATACCCTACGGGCTCGGAAAGTGCAACGAAACCATCAAATTTTAGCTAGAAACTGTATTTTTGTCGATTTTTATTGAATTTGAACTATATTTCAACGTTTTTTGATGGTTCTGAGCCACCAAACACACTTAAAGCATGCAGAATCGACTCAGAATAGGAAAAGGAGACGTTTAGGTCAATTTTATGCATTCTGGCGTTCGTAGATACAAGAAAACTGTTAAAATTCTTCAGAAACGTCACTTTTGAAGTGTTTTCTTGTACTTTTAAGCCAATCAGATACCCTACGGGCTCGGAAAGTGCAACGAAACCATCAAATTTTAGCTAGAAACTGTATTTTTGTCGATTTTTATTGAATTTGAACTATATTTCAACGTTTTTTGATGGTTCTGAGCCACCAAACACACTTAAAGCATGCAGAATCGACTCAGAATAGGAAAAGGAGACGTTTAGGTCAATTTTATGCATTCTGGCGTTCGTAGATACAAGAAAACTGTTAAAATTCTTCAGATACGTCACTTTTGAAGTGTTTTCTTGTACTTTTAAGCCAATCAGATACCCTACGGGCTCGGAAAGTGCAACGAAACCATCAAATTTTAGCTAGAAACTGTATTTTTGTCGATTTTTATTGAATTTGAACTATATTTCAACGTTTTTTGATGGTTTCGAGCCACCAAACACAGTTAAAGCATGCAGAATCGACTCAGAATATGAAAAGGAGACGTTTAGGTCAATTTTATGCATTCTGGCGTTCGTAGATACAAGAAAACTGTTAAAATTCTTCAGAAACGTCACTTTTGAAGTGTTTTCTTGTACTTTTAAGCCAATCAGATACCCTACGGGCTCGGAAAGTGCAACGAAACCATCAAATTTTAGCTAGAAACTGTATTTTTGTCGATTTTTATTGAATTTGAACTATATTTCAACGTTTTTTGATGGTTCTGAGCTTTCTTGTACTTTTAAGCCAATCAGATACCCTACGGGCTCGGAAAGTGCAACGAAACCATCAAATTTTAGCTAGAAACTGTATTTTTGTCGATTTTTATTGAAATTGAACTATATTTCAACGTTTTTTGATGGTTCTGAGCCACCAAACACACTTAAAGCATGCAGAATCGACTCAGAATAGGAAAAGGAGACGTTTAGGTCAATTTTATGCATTCTGGCGTTCGTAGATACAAGAAAACTGTTAAAATTCTTCAGAAACGTCACTTTTGAAGTGTTTTCTTGTACTTTTAAGCCAATCAGATACCCTACGGGCTCGGAAAGTGCAACGAAACCATCAAATTTTAGCTAGAAGCTGTATTTTTGTCGATTTTTATTGAATTTGAACTATATTTCAACGTTTTTTGATGGTTCTGAGCCACCAAACACACTTAAAGCATGCAGAATCGACTCAGAATAGGAAAAGGAGACGTTTAGGTCAATTTTATGCATTCTGGCGTTCGTAGATACAAGAAAACTGTTAAAATTCTTCAGAAACGTCACTTTTGAAGTGTTTTCTTGTACTTTTAAGCCAATCAGATAACCTACGGGCTCGGAAAGTGCAACGAAACCATCAAAGTTTAGCTAGAAACTGTATTTTTATCGATTTTTATTGAATTTGAACTATATTTCAACGTTTTTTGATGGTTCTGAGCCACCAAACACACTTAAAGCATGCAGAATCGACTCAGAATAGGAAAAGGAGACGTTTAGGTCAATTTTATGCATTCTGGCGTTCGTAGATACAAGAAAACTGTTAAAATTCTTCAGAAACGTCACTTTTGAAGTGTTTTCTTGTACTTTTAAGCCACGGGCTCGGAAAGTGCAACGAAACCATCAAATTTTAGCTAGAAACTGTATTTTTGTCGATTTTTATTGAATTTGAACTATATTTCAACGTTTTTTGATGGTTCTGAGCCACCAAACACACTTAAAGCATGCAGAATCGACTCAGAATAGGAAAAGGAGACGTTTAGGTCAATTTTATGCATTCTGGCGTTCGTAGATACAAGAAAACTGTTAAAATTCTTCAGAAACGTCACTTTTGAAGTGTTTTCTTGTACTTTTAAGCCAATCAGATACCCTACGGGCTCGGAAAGTGCAATGAAACCATCAAATTTTAGCTAGAAACTGTATTTTTGTCGATTTTTATTGAATTTGAACTATATTTCAACGTTTTTTGATGGTTCTGAGCCACCAAACACACTTAAAGCATGCAGAATCGACTCAGAATAGGAAAAGGAGACGTTTAGGTCAATTTTATGCATTCTGGCGTTCGTAGATACAAGAAAACTGTTAAAATTCTTCAGAAACGTCACTTTTGAAGTGTTTTCTTGTACTTTTAAGCCAATCAGATACCCAACGGGCTCGGAAAGTGCAACGAAACCATCAAATTTTAGCTAGAAACTGTATTTTTGTCGATTTTTATTGAATTTGAACTATATTTCAACGTTTTTTGATGGTTCTGAGCCACCAAACACACTTAAAGCATGCAGAATCGACTCAGAATAGGAAAAGGAGACGTTTAGGTCAATTTTATGCATTCTGGCGTTCGTAGATACAAGAAAACTGTTAAAATTCTTCAGAAACGTCACTTTTGAAGTGTTTTCTTGTACTTTTAAGCCAATCAGATACCCTACGGGCTCGGAAAGTGCAACGAAACCATCAAATTTTAGCTAGAGACTGTATTTTTGTCGATTTTTATTGAATTTGAACTATATTTCAACGTTTTTTGATGGTTCTGAGCCACCAAACACACTTAAAGCATGCAGAATCGACTCAGAATAGGAAGAGGAGACGTTTAGGTCAATTTTATGCATTCTGGCGTTCGTAGATACAAGAAAACTGTTAAAATTCTTCAGAAACGTCACTTTTGAAGTATTTTCTTGTACTTTTAAGCCAATCAGATACCCTACGGGCTCGGAAAGTGCAACGAAACCATCAAATTTTAGCTAGAAACTGTATTTTTGTCGATTTTTATTGAATTTGAACTATATTTCAACGTTTTTTGATGGTTCTGAGCCACCAAACACACTTAAAGCATGCAGAATCGACTCAGAATAGGAAAAGGAGACGTTTAGGTCAATTTTATGCATTCTGGCGTTCGTAGATACAAGAAAACTGTTAAAATTCTTCAGAAACGTCACTTTTGAAGTGTTTTCTTGTACTTTTAAGCCAATCAGATACCCTACGGGCTCGGAAAGTGCAACGAAACCATCAAATTTTAGCTAGAAACTGTATTTTTGTCGATTTTTATTGAATTTGAACTATATTTCAACGTTTTTTGATGGTTCTGAGCCACCAAACACACTTAAAGCATGCAGAATCGACTCAGAATAGGAAAAGGAGACGTTTAGGTCAATTTTATGCATTCTGGCGTTCGTAGATACAAGAAAACTGTTAAAATTCTTCAGAAACGTCACTTTTGAAGTGTTTTCTTGTACTTTTAAGCCAATCAGATACCCAACGGGCTCGGAAAGTGCAACGAAACCATCAAATTTTAGCTAGAAACTGTATTTTTGTCGATTTTTATTGAATTTGAACTATATTTCAACGTTTTTTGATGGTTCTGAGCCACCAAACACACTTAAAGCATGCAGAATCGACTCAGAATAGGAAAAGGAGACGTTTAGGTCAATTTTATGCATTCTGGCGTTCGTAGATACCAGAAAACTGTTAAAATTCTTCAGAAACGTCACTTTTGAAGTGTTTTCTTGTACTTTTAAGCCAATCAGATACCCTACGGGCTCGGAAAGTGCAACGAAACCATCAAATTTTAGCTAGAAACTGTATTTTTGTCGATTTTTATTGAATTTGAACTATATTTCAACGTTTTTTGATGGTTCTGAGCCACCAAACACACTTAAAGCATGCAGAATCGACTCAGAATAGGAAAAGGAGACGTTTAGGTCAATTTTATGCATTCTGGCGTTCGTAGATACAAGAAAACTGTTAAAATTCTTCAGAAACGTCACTTTTGAAGTGTTTTCTTGTACTTTTAAGCCAATCAGATACCCTACGGGCTCGGAAAGTGCAACGAAACCATCAAATTTTAGCTAGAAGCTGTATTTTTGTCGATTTTTATTGAATTTGAACTATATTTCAACGTTTTTTGATGGTTCTGAGCCACCAAACACACTTAAAGCATGCAGAATCGACTCAGAATAGGAAAAGGAGACGTTTAGGTCAATTTTATGCATTCTGGCGTTCGTAGATACAAGAAAACTGTTAAAATTCTTCAGAAACGTCACTTTTGAAGTGTTTTCTTGTACTTTTAAGCCAATCAGATACCCTACGGGCTCGGAAAGTGCAACGAAACCATCAAATTTTAGCTAGAAACTGTATTTTTATCGATTTTTATTGAATTTGAACTATATTTCAACGTTTTTTGATGGTTCTGAGCCACCAAACACACTTAAAGCATGCAGAATCGACTCAGAATAGGAAAAGGAGACGTTTAGGTCAATTTTATGCATTCTGGCGTTCGTAGATACAAGAAAACTGTTAAAATTCTTCAGAAACGTCACTTTTGAAGTGTTTTCTTGTACTTTTAAGCCACGGGCTCGGAAAGTGCAACGAAACCATCAAATTTTAGCTAGAAACTGTATTTTTGTCGATTTTTATTGAATTTGAACTATATTTCAACGTTTTTTGATGGTTCTGAGCCACCAAACACACTTAAAGCATGCAGAATCGACTCAGAATAGGAAAAGGAGACGTTTAGGTCAATTTTATGCATTCTGGCGTTCGTAGATACAAGAAAACTGTTAAAATTCTTCAGAAACGTCACTTTTGAAGTGTTTTCTTGTACTTTTAAGCCAATCAGATACCCGACGGGCTCGGAAAGTGCAACGAAACCATCAAATTTTAGCTAGAAACTGTATTTTTGTCGATTTTTATTGAATTTGAACTATATTTCAACGTTTTTTG
Organism: Zophobas morio; assembly: GCF_036711695.1. Taxonomy (NCBI): domain Eukaryota; kingdom Metazoa; phylum Arthropoda; class Insecta; order Coleoptera; family Tenebrionidae; genus Zophobas; species Zophobas morio. Next base: position 70,655 of record NW_026972514.1, on the reverse strand, counting down.
ATGGTTCTGAGCCACCAAACACACTTAAAGCATGCAGAATCGACTCAGAATAGGAAAAGGAGACGTTTAGATCAATTTTATGCATTCTGGCGTTCGTAGATACAAGAAAACTGTTAAAATTCTTCAGAAACGTCACTTTTGAAGTGTTTTCTTGTACTTTTAAGCCAATCAGATACCCTACGGGCTCGGAAAGTGCAACGAAACCATCAAGTTTTAGCTAGAAACTGTATTTTTGTCGATTTTTATTGAATTTGAACTATATTTCAACGTTTTTTGATGGTTCTGAGCCACCAAACACACTTAAAGCATGCAGAATCGACTCAGAATAGGAAAAGGAGACGTTTAGGTCAATTTTATGCATTCTGGCGTTCATAGATACAAGAAAACTGTTAAAATTCTTCAGAAACGTCACTTTTGAAGTGTTTTCTTGTACTTTTAAGCCAATCAGATAACCTACGGGCTCGGAAAGTGCAACGAAACCATCAAATTTTAGCTAGAAACTGTATTTTTGTCGATTTTTATTGAATTTGAACTATATTTCAACGTTTTTTGATGGTTCTGAGCCACCAAACACACTTAAAGCATGCAGAATCGACTCAGAATAGGAAAATGAGACGTTTAGGTCAATTTTATGCATTCTGGCGTTCGTAGATACAAGAAAACTGTTAAAATTCTTCAGAAACGTCACTTTTGAAGTGTTTTCTTGTACTTTTAAGCCAATCAGATACCCTACGGGCTCGGAAAGTGCAACGAAACCATCAAATTTTAGCTAGAAACTGTATTTTTGTCGATTTTTATTGAATTTGAACTATATTTCAACGTTTTTTGATGGTTCTGAGCCACCAAACACACTTAAAGCATGCAGAATCGACTCAGAATAGGAAAAGGAGACGTTTAGGTCAATTTTATGCATTCTGGCGTTCGTAGATACAAGAAAACTGTTAAAATTCTTCAGAAACGTCACTTTTGAAGTGTTTTCTTGTACTTTTAAGCCAATCAGATACCCTACGGGCTCGGAAAGTGCAACGAAACCATCAAATTTTAGCTAGAAACTGTATTTTTGTCGATTTTTATTGAATTTGAACTATATTTCAACGTTTTTTGATGGTTCTGAGCCACCAAACACACTTAAAGCATGCAGAATCGACTCAGAATAGGAAAAGGAGACGTTTAGGTCAATTTTATGCATTCTGGCGTTCGTAGATACAAGAAAACTGTTAAAATTCTTCAGAAACGTCACTTTTGAAGTGTTTTCTTGTACTTTTAAGCCAATCAGATACCCTACGGGCTCGGAAAGTGCAACGAAACCATCAAATTTTAGCTAGAAACTGTATTTTTGTCGATTTTTATTGAATTTGAACTATATTTCAACGTTTTTTGATGGTTCTGAGCCACCAAACACACTTAAAGCATGCAGAATCGACTCAGAATAGGAAAAGGAGACGTTTAGGTCAATTTTATGCATTCTGGCGTTCGTAGATACAAGAAAACTGTTAAAATTCTTCAGAAACGTCACTTTTGAAGTGTTTTCTTGTACTTTTAAGCCAATCAGATACCCAACGGGCTCGGAAAGTGCAACGAAACCATCAAATTTTAGCTAGAAACTGTATTTTTGTCGATGTTTATTGAATTTGAACTATATTTCAACGTTTTTTGATGGTTCTGAGCCACCAAACACACTTAAAGCATGCAGAATCGACTCAGAATAGGAAAAGGAGACGTTTAGGTCAATTTTATGCATTCTGGCGTTCGTAGATACAAGAAAACTGTTAAAATTCTTCAGAAACGTCACTTTTGAAGTGTTTTCTTGTACTTTTAAGCCAATCAGATACCCTACGGGCTCGGAAAGTGCAACGAAACCATCAAATTTTAGCTAGAAACTGTATTTTTGTCGATTTTTATTGAATTTGAACTATATTTCAACGTTTTTTGATGGTTCTGAGCCACCAAACACACTTAAAGCATGCAGAATCGACTCAGAATAGGAAAAGGAGACGTTTAGGTCAATTTTATGCATTCTGGCGTTCGTAGATACAAGAAAACTGTTAAAATTCTTCAGAAACGTCACTTTTGAAGTGTTTTCTTGTACTTTTAAGCCAATCAGATACCCAACGGGCTCGGAAAGTGCAACGAAACCATCAAATTTTAGCTAGAAACTGAATTTTTGTCGATTTTTATTGAATTTGAACTATATTTCAACGTTTTTTGATGGTTCTGAGCCACCAAACACACTTAAAGCATGCAGAATCGACTCAGAATAAGAAAAGGAGACGTTTAGGTCAATTTTATGCATTCTGGCGTTCGTAGATACAAGAAAACTGTTAAAATTCTTCAGAAACGTCACTTTTGAAGTGTTTTCTTGTACTTTTAAGCCAATCAGATATCCTACAGGCTCGGAAAGTGCAACGAAACCATCAAATTTTAGCTAGAAACTGTATTTTTGTCGATTTTTATTGAATTTGAACTATATTTCAACGTTTTTTGATGGTTCTGAGCCACCAAACACACTTAAAGCATGCAGAATCGACTCAGAATAGGAAAAGGAGACGTTTAGGTCAATTTTATGCATTCTGGCGTTCGTAGATACAAGAAAACTGTTAAAATTCTTCAGAAACGTCACTTTTGAAGTGTTTTCTTGGACTTTTAAGCCAATCAGATACCCTACGGGCTCGGAAAGTGCAACGAAACCATCAAATTTTAGCTAGAAACTGTATTTTTGTCGATTTTTATTGAATTTGAACTATATTTCAACGTTTTTTGATGGTTCTGAGCCACCAAACACACTTAAAGCATGCAGAATCGACTCAGAATAGGAAAAGGAGACGTTTAGGTCAATTTTATGCATTCTGGCGTTCGTAGATACAAGAAAACTGTTAAAATTCTTCAGAAACGTCACTTTTGAAGTGTTTTCTTGTACTTTTAAGCCAATCAGATACCCTACGGGCTCGGAAAGTGCAACGAAACCATCAAATTTTAGCTAGAAACTGTATTTTTGTCGATTTTTATTGAATTTGAACTATATTTCAACGTTTTTTGATGGTTCTGAGCCACCAAACACACTTAAAGCATGCAGAATCGACTCAGAATAGGAAAAGGAGACGTTTAGGTCAATTTTATGCATTCTGGCGTTCGTAGATACAAGAAAACTGTTAAAATTCTTCAGAAACGTCACTTTTGAAGTGTTTTCTTGTACTTTTAAGCCAATCAGATACCCTACGGGCTCGGAAAGTGCAACGAAACCATCAAATTTTAGCTAGAAACTGTATTTTTGTCGATTTTTATTGAATTTGAACTATATTTCAACGTTTTTTGATGGTTCTGAGCCACCAAACACACTTAAAGCATGCAGAATCGACTCAGAATAGGAAAAGGAGACGTTTAGGTCAATTTTATGCATTCTGGCGTTCGTAGATACAAGAAAACTGTTAAAATTCTTCAGAAACGTCACTTTTGAAGTGTTTTCTTGTACTTTTAAGCCAATCAGATACCCTACGGACTCGGAAAGTGCAACGAAACCATCAAATTTTAGCTAGAAACTGTATTTTTGTCGATTTTTATTGAATTTGAACTATATTTCAAGGTTTTTTGATGGTTCTGAGCCACCAAACACACTTAAAGCATGCAGAATCGACTCAGAATAGGAAAAGGAGACGTTTAGGTCAATTTTATGCATTCTGGCGTTCGTAGATACAAGAAAACTGTTAAAATTCTTCAGAAACGTCACTTTTGAAGTGTTTTCTTGTACTTTTAAGCCAATCAGATACCCTACGGGCTCGGAAAGTGCAACGAAACCATCAAATTTTAGCTAGAAACTGTATTTTTGTCGATTTTTATTGAATTTGAACTATATTTCAAAGTTTTTTGATGGTTCTGAGCCACCAAACACACTTAAAGCATGCAGAATCGACTCAGAATAGGAAAAGGAGACGTTTAGGTCAATTTTATGCATTCTGGCGTTCGTAGATACAAGAAAACTGTAAAAATTCTTCAGAAACGTCACTTTTGAAGTGTTTTCTTGTACTTTTAAGCCAATCAGATACCCTACGGGCTCGGAAAGTGCAACGAAACCATCAAAGTTTAGCTAGAAACTGTATTTTTGTCGATTTTTATTGAATTTGAACTATATTTCAACGTTTTTTGATGGTTCTGAGCCACCAAACACACTTAAAGCATGCAGAATCGACTCAGAATAGGAAAAGGAGACGTTTAGGTAAATTTTATGCATTCTGGCGTTCGTAGATACAAGAAAACTGTTAAAATTCTTCAGAAACGTCACTTTTGAAGTGTTTTCTTGTACTTTTAAGCCAATCAGATACCCTACGGGCTCGGAAAGTGCAACGAAACCATCAAATTTTAGCTAGAAACTGTATTTTTGTCGATTTTTATTGAACTTGAACTATATTTCAACGTTTTTTGATGGTTCTGAGCCACCAAACACACTTAAAGCATGCAGAATCGACTCAGAATAGGAAAAGGAGACGTTTAGGTCAATTTTATGCATTCTGGCGTTCGTAGATACAAGAAAACTGTTAAAATTCTTCAGAAACGTCACTTTTGAAGTGTTTTCTTGTACTTTTAAGCCAATCAGATACCCTACGGGCTCGGAAAGTGCAACGAAACCATCAAATTTTAGCTAGAAACTGTATTTTTGTCGATTTTTATTGAATTTGAACTATATTTCAACGTTTTTTGATGGTTCTGAGCCACCAAACACACTTAAAGCATGCAGAATCGTCTCAGAATAGGAAAAGGAGACGTTTAGGTCAATTTTATGCATTCTGGCGTTCGTAGATACAAGAAAACTGTTAAAATTCTTCAGAAACGTCACTTTTGAAGTGTTTTCTTGTACTTTTAAGCCAATCAGATACCCTACGGGCTCGGAAAGTGCAACGAAACCATCAAATTTTAGCTAGAAACTGTATTTTTGTCGATTTTTATTGAATTTGAACTATATTTCAACGTTTTTTGATGGTTCTGAGCCACCAAACACACTTAAAGCATGCAGAATCGACTCAGAATAGGAAAAGGAGACGTTTAGGTCAATTTTATGCATTCTGGCGTTCGTAGATACAAGAAAACTGTTAAAATTCTTCAGAAACGTCACTTTTGAAATGTTTTCTTGTACTTTTAAGCCAATCAGATACCCTACGGGCTCGGAAAGTGCAACGAAACCATGAAATTTTAGCTAGAAACTGTATTTTTGTCGATTTTTATTGAATTTGAACTATATTTCAACGTTTTTTGATGGTTCTGAGCCACCAAACACACTTAAAGCATGCAGAATCTACTCAGAATAGGAAAAGGAGACGTTTAGGTCAATTTTATGCATTCTGGCGTTCGTAGATACAAGAAAACTGTTAAAATTCTTCAGAAACGTCACTTTTGAAGTGTTTTCTTGTACTTTTAAGCCAATCAGATACCCTACGGGCTCGGAAAGTGCAACGAAACCATCAAATTTTAGCTAGAAACTGTATTTTTGTCGATTTTTATTGAATTTGAACTATATTTCAACGTTTTTTGATGGTTCTGAGCCACCAAACACACTTAAAGCATGCAGAATCGACTCAGAATAGGAAAAGGAGACGTTTAGGTCAATTTTATGCATTCTGGCGTTCGTAGATACAAGAAAACTGTTAAAATTCTTCAGAAACGTCACTTTTGAAGTGTTTTCTTGTACTTTTAAGCCAATCAGATACCCTACGGGCTCGGAAAGTGCAACGAAACCATCAAATATTAGCTAGAAACTGTATTTTTGTCGATTTTTATTGAATTTGAACTATATTTCAACGTTTTTTGATGGTTCTGAGCCACCAAACACACTTAAAGCATGCAGAATCGACTCAGAATAGGAAAAGGAGACGTTTAGGTCAATTTTATGCATTCTGGCGTTCGTAGATACAAGAAAACTGTTAAAATTCTTCAGAAACGTCACTTTTGAAGTGTTTTCTTGTACTTTTAAGCCAATCAGATACCCTACGGGCTCGGAAAGTGCAACGAAACCATCAAATTTTAGCTAGAAACTGTATTTTTGTCGATTTTTATTGAATTTGAACTATATTTCAACGTTTTTTGATGGTTCTGAGCCACCAAACACACTTAAAGCATGCAGAATCGACTCAGAATAGGAAAAGGAGAGGTTTAGGTCAATTTTATGCATTCTGGCGTTCGTAGATACAAGAAAACTGTTAAAATTCTTCAGAAACGTCACTTTTGAAGTGTTTTCTTGTACTTTTAAGCCAATCAGATACCCTACGGGCTCGGAAAGTGCAACGAAACCATCAAATTTTAGCTAGAAACTGTATTTTTGTCGATTTTTATTGAATTTGAACTATATTTCAACGTTTTTTGATGGTTCTGAGCCACCAAACACACTTAAAGCATGCAGAATCGACTCAGAATAGGAAAAGGAGACGTTTAGGTCAATTTTATGCATTCTGGCGTTCGTAGATACAAGAAAACTGTTAAAATTCTTCAGAAACGTCACTTTTGAAGTGTTTTCTTGTACTTTTAAGCCAATCAGATACCCTACGGGCTCGGAAAGTGCAACGAAACCATCAAATTTTAGCTAGAAACTGTATTTTTGTCGATTTTTATTGAATTTGAACTATATTTCAACGTTTTTTGATGGTTCTGAGCCACCAAACACACTTAAAGCATGCAGAATCGACTCAGAATAGGAAAAGGAGACGTTTAGGTCAATTTTATGCATTCTGGCGTTCGTAGATACAAGAAAACTGTTAAAATTCTTCAGAAACGTCACTTTTGAAGTGTTTTCTTGTACTTTTGAGCCAATCAGATACCCTACGGGCTCGGAAAGTGCAACGAAACCATCAAATTTTAGCTAGAAACTGTATTTTTGTCGATTTTTATTGAATTTGAACTATATTTCAACGTTTTTTGATGGTTCTGAGCCACCAAACACACTTAAAGCATGCAGAATCGACTCGGAATAGGAAAAGGAGACGTTTAGGTCAATTTTATGCATTCTGGCGTTCGTAGATGCAAGAAAACTGTTAAAATTCTTCAGAAACGTCACTTTTGAAGTGTTTTCTTGTACTTTTAGCCAATCAGATACCCTACGGGCTCGGAAAGTGCAACGAAACCATCAAATTTTAGCTAGAAACTGTATTTTTGTCGATTTTTATTGAATTTGAACTATATTTCAAGGTTTTTTGATGGTTCTGAGCCACCAAACACACTTAAAGCATGCAGAATCGACTCAGAATAGGAAAAGGAGACGTTTAGGTCAATTTTATGCATTCTGGCGTTCGTTGATACAAGAAAACTGTTAAAATTCTTCAGAAACGTCACTTTTGAAGTGTTTTCTTGTACTTTTAAGCCAATCAGATACCCAACGGGCTCGGAAAGTGCAACGAAACCATCAAATTTTAGCTAGAAACTGTATTTTTGTCGATTTTTATTGAATTTGAACTATATTTCAACGTTTTTTGATGGTTCTGAGCCACCAAACACACTTAAAGCATGCAGAATCGACTCAGAATAGGAAAAGGAGACGTTTAGGTCAATTTTATGCATTCTGGCGTTCGTAGATACAAGAAAACTGTTAAAATTCTTCAGAAACGTCACTTTTGAAGTGTTTTCTTGTACTTTTAAGCCAATCAGATACCCTACGGGCTCGGAAAGTGCAACGAAACCATCAAATTTTAGCTAGAAACTGTATTTTTGTCGATTTTTATTGAATTTGAACTATATTTCAACGTTTTTTGATGGTTCTGAGCCACCAAACACACTTAAAGCATGCAGAATCGACTCAGAATAGGAAAAGGAGACGTTTAGGTCAATTTTATGCATTCTGGCGTTCGTAGATACAAGAAAACTGTTAAAATTCTTCAGAAACGTCACTTTTGAAGTGTTTTCTTGTACTTTTAAGCCAATCAGATACCCTACGGGCTCGGAAAGTGCAACGAAACCATCAAATTTTAGCTAGAAACTGTATTTTTGTCGATTTTTATTGAATTTGAACTATATTTCAACGTTTTTTGATGGTTCTGAGCCACCAAACACACTTAAAGCATGCAGAATCGTCTCAGAATAGGAAAAGGAGACGTTTAGGTCAATTTTATGCATTCTGGCGTTCGTAGATACAAGAAAACTGTTAAAATTCTTCAGAAACGTCACTTTTGAAGTGTTTTCTTGTACTTTTAAGCCAATCAGATACCCTACGGGCTCGGAAAGTGCAACGAAACCATCAAATTTTAGCTAGAAACTGTATTTTTGTCGATTTTTATTGAATTTGAACTATATTTCAACGTTTTTTGATGGTTCTGAGCCACCAAACACACTTAAAGCATGCAGAATCGACTCAGAATAGGAAAAGGAGACGTTTAGGTCAATTTTATGCATTCTGGCGTTCGTAGATACAAGAAAACTGTTAAAATTCTTCAGAAACGTCACTTTTGAAATGTTTTCTTGTACTTTTAAGCCAATCAGATACCCTACGGGCTCGGAAAGTGCAACGAAACCATGAAATTTTAGCTAGAAACTGTATTTTTGTCGATTTTTATTGAATTTGAACTATATTTCAACGTTTTTTGATGGTTCTGAGCCACCAAACACACTTAAAGCATGCAGAATCTACTCAGAATAGGAAAAGGAGACGTTTAGGTCAATTTTATGCATTCTGGCGTTCGTAGATACAAGAAAACTGTTAAAATTCTTCAGAAACGTCACTTTTGAAGTGTTTTCTTGTACTTTTAAGCCAATCAGATACCCTACGGGCTCGGAAAGTGCAACGAAACCATCAAATTTTAGCTAGAAACTGTATTTTTGTCGATTTTTATTGAATTTGAACTATATTTCAACGTTTTTTGATGGTTCTGAGCCACCAAACACACTTAAAGCATGCAGAATCGACTCAGAATAGGAAAAGGAGACGTTTAGGTCAATTTTATGCATTCTGGCGTTCGTAGATACAAGAAAACTGTTAAAATTCTTCAGAAACGTCACTTTTGAAGTGTTTTCTTGTACTTTTAAGCCAATCAGATACCCTACGGGCTCGGAAAGTGCAACGAAACCATCAAATATTAGCTAGAAACTGTATTTTTGTCGATTTTTATTGAATTTGAACTATATTTCAACGTTTTTTGATGGTTCTGAGCCACCAAACACACTTAAAGCATGCAGAATCGACTCAGAATAGGAAAAGGAGACGTTTAGGTCAATTTTATGCATTCTGGCGTTCGTAGATACAAGAAAACTGTTAAAATTCTTCAGAAACGTCACTTTTGAAGTGTTTTCTTGTACTTTTAAGCCAATCAGATACCCTACGGGCTCGGAAAGTGCAACGAAACCATCAAATTTTAGCTAGAAACTGTATTTTTGTCGATTTTTATTGAATTTGAACTATATTTCAACGTTTTTTGATGGTTCTGAGCCACCAAACACACTTAAAGCATGCAGAATCGACTCAGAATAGGAAAAGGAGAGGTTTAGGTCAATTTTATGCATTCTGGCGTTCGTAGATACAAGAAAACTGTTAAAATTCTTCAGAAACGTCACTTTGAAGTGTTTTCTTGTACTTTTAAGCCAATCAGATACCCTACGGGCTCGGAAAGTGCAACGAAACCATCAAATTTTAGCTAGAAACTGTATTTTTGTCGATTTTTATTGAATTTGAACTATATTTCAACGTTTTTTGATGGTTCTGAGCCACCAAACACACTTAAAGCATGCAGAATCGACTCAGAATAGGAAAAGGAGACGTTTAGGTCAATTTTATGCATTCTGGCGTTCGTAGATACAAGAAAACTGTTAAAATTCTTCAGAAACGTCACTTTTGAAGTGTTTTCTTGTACTTTTAAGCCAATCAGATACCCTACGGGCTCGGAAAGTGCAACGAAACCATCAAATTTTAGCTAGAAACTGTATTTTTGTCGATTTTTATTGAATTTGAACTATATTTCAACGTTTTTTGATGGTTCTGAGCCACCAAACACACTTAAAGCATGCAGAATCGACTCAGAATAGGAAAAGGAGACGTTTAGGTCAATTTTATGCATTCTGGCGTTCGTAGATACAAGAAAACTGTTAAAATTCTTCAGAAACGTCACTTTTGAAGTGTTTTCTTGTACTTTTGAGCCAATCAGATAGCCTACGGGCTCGGAAAGTGCAACGAAACCATCAAATTTTAGCTAGAAACTGTATTTTTGTCGATTTTTATTGAATTTGAACTATATTTCAACGTTTTTTGATGGTTCTGAGCCACCAAACACACTTAAAGCATGCAGAATCGACTCGGAATAGGAAAAGGAGACGTTTAGGTCAATTTTATGCATTCTGGCGTTCGTAGATGCAAGAAAACTGTTAAAATTCTTCAGAAACGTCACTTTTGAAGTGTTTTCTTGTACTTTTAGCCAATCAGATACCCTACGGGCTCGGAAAGTGCAACGAAACCATCAAATTTTAGCTAGAAACTGTATTTTTGTCGATTTTTATTGAATTTGAACTATATTTCAAGGTTTTTTGATGGTTCTGAGCCACCAAACACACTTAAAGCATGCAGAATCGACTCAGAATAGGAAAAGGAGACGTTTAGGTCAATTTTATGCATTCTGGCGTTCGTTGATACAAGAAAACTGTTAAAATTCTTCAGAAACGTCACTTTTGAAGTGTTTTCTTGTACTTTTAAGCCAATCAGATACCCAACGGGCTCGGAAAGTGCAACGAAACCATCAAATTTTAGCTAGAAACTGTATTTTTGTCGATTTTTATTGAATTTGAACTATATTTCAACGTTTTTTGATGGTTCTGAGCCACCAAACACACTTAAAGCATGCAGAATCGACTCAGAATAGGAAAAGGAGACGTTTAGGTCAATTTTATGCATTCTGGCGTTCGTAGATACAAGAAAACTGTTAAAATTCTTCAGAAACGTCACTTTTGAAGTGTTTTCTTGTACTTTTAAGCCAATCAGATACCCTACGGGCTCGGAAAGTGCAACGAAACCATCAAATTTTAGCTAGAAACTGTATTTTTGTCGATTTTTATTGAATTTGAACTATATTTCAACGTTTTTTGATGGTTCTGAGCCACCAAACACACTTAAAGCATGCAGAATCGACTCAGAATAGGAAAAGGAGACGTTTAGGTCAATTTTATGCATTCTGGCGTTCGTAGATACAAGAAAACTGTTAAAATTCTTCAGAAACGTCACTTTTGAAGTGTTTTCTTGTACTTTTAAGCCAATCAGATACCCTACGGGCTCGGAAAGTGCAACGAAACCATCAAATTTTAGCTAGAAACTGTATTTTTGTCGATTTTTATTGAATTTGAACTATATTTCAACGTTTTTTGATGGTTCTGAGCCACCAAACACACTTAAAGCATGCAGAATCGATTCAGAATTGGAAAAGGAGATGTTTAGGTCAATTTTATGCATTCTGGCGTTCGTAGATACAAGAAAACTGTTAAAATTCTTCAGAAACGTCACTTTTGAAATGTTTTCTTGTACTTTTAAGCCAATCAGATACCCTACGGGCTCGGAAAGTGCAACGAAACCATCAAATTTTAGCTAGAAACTGTATTTTTGCCGATTTTTATTGAATTTGAACTATATTTCAACGTTTTTTGATGGTTCTGAGCCACCAAACACACTTAAAGCATGCAGAATCGACTCAGAATAGGAAAAGGAGACGTTTAGGTCAATTTTATGCATTCTGGCGTTCGTAGATACAAGAAAACTGTTAAAATTCTTCAGAAACGTCACTTTTGAAGTGTTTTCTTGTACTTTTAAGCCAATCAGATACCCTACGGGCTCGGAAAGTGCAACGAAACCATCAAATTTTAGCTAGAAACTGTATTTTTGTCGATTTTTATTGAATTTGAACTATATTTCAACGTTTTTTGATGGTTCTGAGCCACCAAACACACTTAAAGCATGCAGAATCGACTCAGAATAGGAAAAGGAGACGTTTAGGTCAATTTTATGCATTCTGGCGTTCGTAGATACAAGAAAACTGTTAAAATTCTTCAGAAACGTCACTTTTGAAGTGTTTTCTTGTACTTTTAAGCCAATCAGATACCCTACGGGCTCGGAAAGTGCAACGAAACCATCAAATTTTAGCTAGAAACTGTATTTTTGTGGATTTTTATTGAATTTGAACTATATTTCAACGTTTTTTGATGGTTCTGAGCCACCAAACACACTTAAAGCATGCAGAATCGACTCAGAATAGGAAAAGGAGACGTTTAGGTCAATTTTATGCATTCTGGCGTTCGTAGATACAAGAAAACTGTTAAAATTCTTCAGAAACGTCACTTTTGAAGTGTTTTCTTGGACTTTTAAGCCAATCAGATACCCTACGGGCTCGGAAAGTGCAACGAAACCATCAAATTTTAGCTAGAAACTGTGTTTTTGTCGATTTTTATTGAATTTGAACTATATTTCAACGTTTTTTGATGGTTCTGAGCCACCAAACACACTTAAAGCATGCAGAATCGACTCAGAATAGGAAAAGGAGACGTTTAGGTCAATTTTATGCATTCTGGCGTTCGTAGATACAAGAAAACTGTTAAAATTCTTCAGAAACGTCACTTTTGAAGTGTTTTCTTGTACTTTTAAGCCAATCAGATACCCTACGGGCTCGGAAAGTGCAACGAAACCATCAAATTTTAGCTAGAAACTGTATTTTTGTCGATTTTTATTGAATTTGAACTATATTTCAACGTTTTTTGATGGTTCTGAGCCACCAAACACACTTAAAGCATGCAGAATCGACTCAGAATAGGAAAAGGAGACGTTTAGGTCAATTTTATGCATTCTGGCGTTCGTAGATACAAGAAAACTGTTAAAATTCTTCAGAAACGTCACTTTTGAAGTGTTTTCTTGTACTTTTAAGCCAATCAGATACCCTACGGGCTCGGAAAGTGCAACGAAACCATCAAATTTTAGCTAGAAACTGTATTTTTGTCGATTTTTATTGAATTTGAACTATATTTCAACGTTTTTTGATGGTTCTGAGCCACCAAACACACTTAAAGCATGCAGAATCGACTCAGAATAGGAAAAGGAGACGTTTAGGTCAATTTTATGCATTCTGGCGTTCGTAGATACAAGAAAACTGTTAAAATTCTTCAGAAACGTCACTTTTGAAGTGTTTTCTTGTACTTTTAAGCCAATCAGATACCCTACGGGCTCGGAAAGTGCAACGAAACCATCAAATTTTAGCTAAAAACTGTATTTTTGTCGATTTTTATTGAATTTGAACTATATTTCAAGGTTTTTTGATGGTTCTGAGCCACCAAACACACTTAAAGCATGCAGAATCGACTCAGAATAGGAAAAGGAGACGTTTAGGTCAATTTTATGCATTCTGGCGTTCGTTGATACAAGAAAACTGTTAAAATTCTTCAGAAACGTCACTTTTGAAGTGTTTTCTTGTACTTTTAAGCCAATCAGATACCCAACGGGCTCGGAAAGTGCAACGAAACCATCAAATTTTAGCTAGAAACTGTATTTTTGTCGATTTTTATTGAATTTGAACTATATTTCAACGTTTTTTGATGGTTCTGAGCCACCAAACACACTTAAAGCATGCAGAATCGACTCAGAATAGGAAAAGGAGACGTTTAGGTCAATTTTATGCATTCTGGCGTTCGTAGATACAAGAAAACTGTTAAAATTCTTCAGAAACGTCACTTTTGAAGTGTTTTCTTGTACTTTTAAGCCAATCAGATACCCTACGGGCTCGGAAAGTGCAACGAAACCATCAAATTTTAGCTAGAAACTGTATTTTTGTCGATTTTTATTGAATTTGAACTATATTTCAACGTTTTTTGATGGTTCTGAGCCACCAAACACACTTAAAGCATGCAGAATCGACTCAGAATAGGAAAAGGAGACGTTTAGGTCAATTTTATGCATTCTGGCGTTCGTAGATACAAGAAAACTGTTAAAATTCTTCAGAAACGTCACTTTTGAAGTGTTTTCTTGTGCTTTTAAGCCAATCAGATACCCTACGGGCTCGGAAAGTGCAATGAAACCATCAAATTTTAGCTAGAAACTGTATTTTTGTCGATTTTTATTGAATTTGAACTATATTTCAACGTTTTTTGATGGTTCTGAGCCACCAAACACACTTAAAGCATGCAGAATCGACTCAGAATAGGAAAAGGAGACGTTTAGGTCAATTTTATGCATTCTGGCGTTCGTAGATACAAGAAAACTGTTAAAATTCTTCAGAAACGTCACTTTTGAAGTGTTTTCTTGTACTTTTAAGCCAATCAGATACCCTACGGGCTCGGAAAGTGCAACGAAACCATCAAATTTTAGCTAGAAACTGTATTTTTGTCGATTTTTATTGAATTTGAACTATATTTCAACGTTTTTTGATGGTTCTGAGCCACCAAACACACTTAAAGCATGCAGAATCGATTCAGAATAGGAAAAGGAGATGTTTAGGTCAATTTTATGCATTCTGGCGTTCGTAGATACAAGAAAACTGTTAAAATTCTTCAGAAACGTCACTTTTGAAGTGTTTTCTTGTACTGTTAAGCCAATCAGATACCCTACGGGCTCGGAAAGTGCAACGAAACCATCAAATTTTAGCTAGAAACTGTATTTTTGTCGATTTTTATTGAATTTGAACTATATTTCAACGTTTTTTGATGGTTCTGAGCCACCAAACACACTTAAAGCATGCAGAATCGACTCAGAATAGGAAAAGGAGACGTTTAGGTCAATTTTATGCATTCTGGCGTTCGTCGATACAAGAAAACTGTTAAAATTCTTCAGAAACGTCACTTTTGAAGTGTTTTCTTGTACTTTTAAGCCAATCAGATACCCTACGGGCTCGGAAAGTGCAACGAAACCATCAAATTTTAGCTAGAAACTGTATTTTTGTCGATTTTTATTGAATTTGAACTATATTTCAACGTTTTTTGATGGTTCTGAGCCACCAAACACACTTAAAGCATGCAGAATCGACTCAGAATAGGAAAAGGAGACGTTTAGGTCAATTTTATGCATTCTGGCGTTCGTAGATACAAGAAAACTGTTAAAATTCTTCAGAAACGTCACTTTTGAAGTGTTTTCTTGGACTTTTAAGCCAATCAGATACCCTACGGGCTCGGAAAGTGCAACGAAACCATCAAATTTTAGCTAGAAACTGTATTTTTGTCGATTTTTATTGAATTTGAACTATATTTCAACGTTTTTTGATGGTTCTGAGCCACCAAACACACTTAAAGCATGCAGAATCGACTCAGAATAGGAAAAGGAGACGTTTAGGTCAATTTTATGCATTCTGGCGTTCGTAGATACAAGAAAACTGTTAAAATTCTTCAGAAACGTCACTTTTGAAGTGTTTTCTTGTACTTTTAAGCCAATCAGATACCCTACGGGCTCGGAAAGTGCAACGAAACCATCAAATTTTAGCTAGAAACTGTATTTTTGTCGATTTTTATTGAATTTGAACTATATTTCAACGTTTTTTGATGGTTCTGAGCCACCAAACACACTTAAAGCATGCAGAATCGACTCAGAATAGGAAAAGGAGACGTTTAGGTCAATTTTATGCATTCTGGCGTTCGTAGATACAAGAAAACTGTTAAAATTCTTCAGAAACGTCACTTTTGAAGTGTTTTCTTGTACTTTTAAGCCAATCAGATACCCTACGGGCTCGGAAAGTGCAACGAAACCATCAAATTTTAGCTAGAAACTGTATTTTTGTCGATTTTTATTGAATTTGAACTATATTTCAACGTTTTTTGATGGTTCTGAGCCACCAAACACACTTAAAGCATGCAGAATCGACTCAGAATAGGAAAAGGAGACGTTTAGGTCAATTTTATGCATTCTGGCGTTCGTAGATACAAGAAAACTGTTAAAATTCTTCAGAAACGTCACTTTTGAAGTGTTTTCTTGTACTTTTAAGCCAATCAGATACCCTACGGGCTCGGAAAGTGCAACGAAACCATCAAATTTTAGCTAGAAACTGTATTTTTGTCGATTTTTATTGAATTTGAACTATATTTCAAGGTTTTTTGATGGTTCTGAGCCACCAAACACACTTAAAGCATGCAGAATCGACTCAGAATAGGAAAAGGAGACGTTTAGGTCAATTTTATGCATTCTGGCGTTCGTTGATACAAGAAAACTGTTAAAATTCTTCAGAAACGTCACTTTTGAAGTGTTTTCTTGTACTTTTAAGCCAATCAGATACCCAACGGGCTCGGAAAGTGCAACGAAACCATCAAATTTTAGCTAGAAACTGTATTTTTGTCGATTTTTATTGAATTTGAACTATATTTCAACGTTTTTTGATGGTTCTGAGCCACCAAACACACTTAAAGCATGCAGAATCGACTCAGAATAGGAAAAGGAGACGTTTAGGTCAATTTTATGCATTCTGGCGTTCGTAGATACAAGAAAACTGTTAAAATTCTTCAGAAACGTCACTTTTGAAGTGTTTTCTTGTACTTTTAAGCCAATCAGATACCCAACGGGCTCGGAAAGTGCAACGAAACCATCAAATTTTAGCTAGAAACTGTATTTTTGTCGATTTTTATTGAATTTGAACTATATTTCAACGTTTTTTGATGGTTCTGAGCCACCAAACACACTTAAAGCATGCAGAATCGACTCAGAATAGGAAAAGGAGACGTTTAGGTCAATTTTATGCATTCTGGCGTTCGTAGATACAAGAAAACTGTTAAAATTCTTCAGAAACGTCACTTTTGAAGTGTTTTCTTGTACTTTTAAGCCAATCAGATACCCTACGGGCTCGGAAAGTGCAATGAAACCATCAAATTTTAGCTAGAAACTGTATTTTTGTCGATTTTTATTGAATTTGAACTATATTTCAACGTTTTTTGATGGTTCTGAGCCACCAAACACACTTAAAGCATGCAGAATCGACTCAGAATAGGAAAAGGAGATGTTTAGGTCAATTTTATGCATTCTGGCGTTCGTAGATACAAGAAAACTGTTAAAATTCTTCAGAAACGTCACTTTTGAAGTGTTTTCTTGTACTGTTAAGCCAATCAGATACCCTACGGGCTCGGAAAGTGCAACGAAACCATCAAATTTTAGCTAGAAACTGTATTTTTGTCGATTTTTATTGAATTTGAACTATATTTCAACGTTTTTTGATGGTTCTGAGCCACCAAACACACTTAAAGCATGCAGAATCGACTCAGAATAGGAAAAGGAGACGTTTAGGTCAATTTTATGCATTCTGGCGTTCGTCGATACAAGAAAACTGTTAAAATTCTTCAGAAACGTCACTTTTGAAGTGTTTTCTTGTACTGTTAAGCCAATCAGATACCCTACGGGCTCGGAAAGTGCAACGAAACCATCAAATTTTAGCTAGAAACTGTATTTTTGTCGATTTTTATTGAATTTGAACTATATTTCAACGTTTTTTGATGGTTCTGAGCCACCAAACACACTTAAAGCATGCAGAATCGACTCAGAATAGGAAAAGGAGACGTTTAGGTCAATTTTATGCATTCTGGCGTTCGTCGATACAAGAAAACTGTTAAAATTCTTCAGAAACGTCACTTTTGAAGTGTTTTCTTGTACTTTTAAGCCAATCAGATACCCTACGGGCTCGGAAAGTGCAACGAAACCATCAAATTTTAGCTAGAAACTGTATTTTTGTCGATTTTTATTGAATTTGAACTATATTTCAACGTTTTTTGATGGTTCTGAGCCACCAAACACACTTAAAGCATGCAGAATCGACTCAGAATAGGAAAAGGAGAAGTTTAGGTCAATTTTATGCATTCTGGCGTTCGTAGATACAAGAAAACTGTTAAAATTCTTCAGAAACGTCACTTTTGAAGTGTTTTCTTGTACTTTTAAGCCAATCAGATACCCTACGGGCTCGGAAAGTGCAACGAAACCATCAAATTTTAGCTAGAAACTGTATTTTTGTCGATTTTTATTGAATTTGAACTATATTTCAACGTTTTTTGATGGTTCTGAGCCACCAAACACACTTAAAGCATGCAGAATCGACTCAGAATAGAAAAAGGAGACGTTTAGGTCAATTTTATGCATTCTGGCGTTCGTAGATACAAGAAAACTGTTAAAATTCTTCAGAAACGTCACTTTTGAAGTGTTTTCTTGTAATTTTAAGCCAATCAGATAACCTACGGGCTCGGAAAGTGCAACGAAACCATCAAATTTTAGCTAGAAACTGTATTTTTGTCGATTTTTATTGAATTTGAACTATATTTCAAATGCCGACAAAAATACAGTTTCTAGCTAAAATTTGATGGTTTCGTTGCACTTTCCGAGCCCGTAGGGTATCTGATCGGCTTAAAAGTACAAGAAAACACTTCAAAAGTGACGTTTCTGAAGAATTTTAACAGTTTTCTTGTATCTACGAACGCCAGAATGCATAAAATTGACCTAAACGTTTCCTTTTCCTATTCTGAGTCGATTCTGCATGCTTTAAGTGTGTTTGGTGGCTCAGAACCATCAAAAAACGTTGAAATATAGTTCAAATTCAATAAAAATCGACAAAAATACAGTTTCTAGCTAAAATTTGATGGTTTCGTTGCACTTTCCGAGCCCGTTGGGTATCTGATTGGCTTAAAAGTACAAGAAAACACTTCAAAAGTGACGTTTCTGAAGAATGTTAACAGTTTTCTTGTATCTACGAACGCCAGAATGCATAAAATTGACCTAAACGTCTCCTTTTACTATTCTGAGTCGATTCTGCATGCTTTAAGTGTGTTTGGTGGCTCAGAACCATCAAAAAACGTTGAAATATAGTTCAAATTCAATAAAAATCGACAAAAATACAGTTTCTAGCTAAAATTTGATGGTTTCGTTGCACTTTCCGAGCCCGTAGGGTATCTGATTGGCTTAAAAGTACAAGAAAACACTTCAAAAGTGACGTTTCTGAAGAATTTTAACAGTTTTCTTGTATCTACGAACGCCAGAATGCTTAAAATTGACCTAAACGTCTCCTTTTCCTATTCTGAGTCGATTCTGCATGCTTTAAGTGTGTTTGGTGGCTCAGAACCATCAAAAAACGTTGAAATATAGTTCAAATTCAATAAAAATCGACAAAAATACAGTTTCTAGCTAAAATTTGATGGTTTCGTTGCACTTTCCGAGCCCGTTGGGTATCTGATTGGCTTAAAAGTACAAGAAAACACTTCAAAAGTGACGTTTCTGAAGAATTTTAACAGTTTTCTTGTATCTACGAACGCCAGAATGCATAAAATTGACCTAAACGTCTCCTTTTCCTATTCTGAGTCGATTCTGCATGCTTTAAGTGTGTTTGGTGGCTCAGAACCATCAAAAAACGTTGAAATATAGTTCAAATTCAATAAAAATCGACAAAAATACAGTTTCTAGCTAAAATTTGATGGTTTCGTTGCACTTTCCGAGCCCGTAGGGTATCTGATTGGCTTAAAAGTACAAGAAAGCACTTCAAAAGTGACGTTTCTGAAGAATTTTAACAGTTTTCTTGTATCTACGAACGCCAGAATGCATAAAATTGACCTAAACGTCTCCTTTTCCTATTCTGAGTCGATTCTGCATGCTTTAAGTGTGTTTGGTGGCTCAGAACCATCAAAAAACGTTGAAATATAGTTCAAATTCAATAAAAATCGACAAAAATACAGTTTCTAGCTAAAATTTGATGGTTTCGTTGCACTTTCCGAGCCCGTAGGGTATCTGATTGGCTTAAAAGTACAAGAAAACACTTCAAAAGTGACGTTTCTGAAGAATTTTAACAGTTTTCTTGTATCTACGAACGCCAGAATGCATAAAATTGACCTAAACGTCTCCTTTTCCTATTCTGAGTCGATTCTGCATGCTTTAAGTGTGTTTGGTGGCTCAGAACCATCAAAAAACGTTGAAATATAGTTCAAATTCAATAAAAATCGACAAAAATACAGTTTCTAGCTAAAATTTGATGGTTTCGTTGCACTTTCCGAGCCCGTAGGGTATCTGATTGGCTTAAAAGTACAAGAAAACACTTCAAAAGTGACGTTTCTGAAGAATTTTAACAGTTTTCTTGTATCTACGAACGCCAGAATGCATAAAATTGACCTAAACTTCTCCTTTTCCTATTCTGAGTCGATTCTTCATGCTTTAAGTGTGTTTGGTGGCTCAGAACCATCAAAAAACGTTGAAATATAGTTCAAATTCAATAAAAATCGACAAAAATACAGTTTCTAGCTAAAATTTGATGGTTTCGTTGCACTTTCCGAGCCCGTAGGGTATCTGATTGGCTTAAAAGGACAAGAAAACACTTCAAAAGTGACGTTTCTGAAGAATTTTAACAGTTTTCTTGTATCTACGAACGCCAGAATGCATAGAATTGACCTAAACGTCTCCTTTTCCTATTCTGAGTCGATTCTGCATGCTTTAAGTGTGTTTGGTGGCTCAGAACCATCAAAAAACGTTGAAATATAGTTCAAATTCAATAAAAATCGACAAAAATACAGTTTCTAGCTAAAATTTGATGGTTTCGTTGCACTTTCCGAGCCCGTTGGGTATCTGATTGGCTTAAAAGTACAAGAAAACACTTCAAAAGTGACGTTTCTGAAGAATTTTAACAGTTTTCTTGTATCTACGAACGCCAGAATGCATAAAATTGACCTAAACGTCTCCTTTTCCTATTCTGAGTCGATTCTGCATGCTTTAAGTGTGTTTGGTGGCTCAGAACCATCAAAAAACGTTGAAATATAGTTCAAATTCAATAAAAATCGACAAAAATACAGTTTCTAGCTAAAATTTGATGGTTTCGTTGCACTTTCCGAGCCCGTAGGGTATCTGATTGGCTTAAAAGTACAAGAAAACACTTCAAAAGTGACGTTTCTGAAGAATTTTAACAGTTTTCTTGTATCTACGAACGCCAGAATGCATAAAATTGACCTAAACGTCTCCTTTTACTATTCTGAGTCAATTCTGCATGCTTTAAGTGTGTTTGGTGGCTCAGAACCATCAAAAAACGTTGAAATATAGTTCAAATTCAATAAAAATCGACAAAAATACAGTTTCTAGCTAAAATTTGATGGTTTCGTTGCAATTTCCGAGCCCGTAGGGTATCTGATTGGCTTAAAAGTACAAGAAAACACTTCAAAAGTGACGTTTCTGAAGAATTTTAACAGTTTTCTTGTATCTACGAACGCCAGAATTCATAAAATTGACCTAAACGTCTCCTTTTCCTATTCTGAGTCGATTCTGCATGCTTTAAGTGTGTTTGGTGGCTCAGAACCATCAAAAAACGTTGAAATATAGTTCAAATTCAATAAAAATCGACAAAAATACAGTTTCTAGCTAAAATTTGATGGTTTCGTTGCACTTTCCGAGCCCGTAGGGTATCTGATTGGCTTAAAAGTACAAGAAAACACTTCAAAAGTGACGTTTCTGAAGAATTTTAACAGTTTTCTTGTATCTACGAACGCCAGAATGCATAAAATTGACCTAAACGTCTCCTTTTCCTATTCTGAGTCGATTCTGCATGCTTTAAGTGTGTTTGGTGGCTCAGAACCATCAAAAAACGTTGAAATATAGTTCAAATTCAATAAAAATCGACAAAAATACAGTTTCTAGCTAAAATTTGATGGTTTCGTTGCACCTTCCGAGCCCGTAGGGTATCTGATTGGCTTAAAAGTACAAGAAAACACTTCAAAAGTGACGTTTCTGAAGAATTTTAACAGTTTTCTTGTATCTACGAACGCCAGAATGCATAAAATTGACCTAAACGTCACCTTTTCCTATTCTGAGTCGATTCTGCATGCTTTAAGTGTGTTTGGTGGCTCAGAACCATCAAAAAACGTTGAAATATAGTTCAAATTCAATAAAAATCGACAAAAATACAGTTTCTAGCTAAAATTTGATGGTTTCGTTGCACTTTCCGAGCCCGTAGGGTATCTGATTGGCTTAAAAGTACAAGAAAACACTTCAAAAGTGACGTTTCTGAAGAATTTTAACAGTTTTCTTGTATCTACGAACGCCAGAATGCATAAAATTGACCTAAACGTCTCCTTTTCCTATTCTGAGTCGATTCTGCATGCTTTAAGTGTGTTTGGTGGCTCAGAACCATCAAAAAACGTTGAAATATAGTTCAAATTCAATAAAAATCGACAAAAATACAGTTTCTAGCTAAAATTTGATTGTTTCGTTGCACTTTCCGAGCCCGTTGGGTATCTGATTGGCTTAAAAGTACAAGAAAACACTTCAAAAGTGACGTTTCTGAAGAATTTTAACAGTTTTCTTGTATCTACGAACGCCAGAATGCATAAAATTGACCTAAACGTCTCCTTTTCCTATTCTGAGTCGATTCTGCATGCTTTAAGTGTGTTTGGTGGCTCAGAACCATCAAAAAACGTTGAAATATAGTTCAAATTCAATAAAAATCGACAAAAATACTGTTTCTAGCTAAAATTTGATGGTTTCGTTGCACTTTCCGAGCCCGTAGGGTATCTGATTGGCTTAAAAGTACAAGAAAACACTTCAAAAGTGACGTTTCTGAAGAATTTTAACAGTTTTCTTGTATCTACGAACGCCAGAATGCATAAAATTGACCTAAACGTCTCCTTTTCCTATTCTGAGTCGATTCTGCATGCTTTAAGTGTGTTTGGTGGCTCAGAACCATCAAAAAACGTTGAAATATAGCTCAAATTCAATAAAAATCGACAAAAATACTGTTTCTAGCTAAAATTTGATGGTTTCGTTGCACTTTCCGAGCCCGTAGGGTATCTGATTGGCTTAAAAGTACAAGAAAACACTTCAAAAGTGACGTTTCTGAAGAATTTTAACAGTTTTCTTGTATCTACGAACGCCAGAATGCATAAAATTGACCTAAACGTCTCCTTTTCCTATTCTGAGTCGATTCTGCATGCTTTAAGTGTGTTTGGTGGCTCAGAACCATCAAAAAACGTTGAAATATAGTTCAAATTCAATAAAAATCGACAAAAATACAGTTTCTAGCTAAAATTTGATGGTTTCGTTGCACTTTCCGAGCCCGTAGGGTATCTGATTGGCTTAAAAGTACAAGAAAACACTTCAAAAGTGACGTTTCTGAAGAATTTTAACAGTTTTCTTGTATCTACGAACGCCAGAATGCATAAAATTGACCTAAACGTCTCCTTTTCCTATTCTGAGTCGATTCTGCATGCTTTAAGTGTGTTTGGTGGCTCAGAACCATCAAAAAACGTTGAAATATAGTTCAAATTCAATAAAAATCGACAAAAATACTGTTTCTAGCTAAAATTTGATGGTTTCGTTGCACTTTCCGAGCCCGTAGGGTATCTGATTGGCTTAAAAGTACAAGAAAACACTTCAAAAGTGACGTTTCTGAAGAATTTTAACAGTTTTCTTGTATCTACGAACGCCAGAATGCATAAAATTGACCTAAACGTCTCCTTTTCCTATTCTGAGTCGATTCTGCATGCTTTAAGTGTGTTTGGTGGCTCAGAACCATCAAAAAACGTTGAAATATAGCTCAAATTCAATAAAAATCGACAAAAATACTGTTTCTAGCTAAAATTTGATGGTTTCGTTGCACTTTCCGAGCCCGTAGGGTATCTGATTGGCTTAAAAGTACAAGAAAACACTTCAAAAGTGACGTTTCTGAAGAATTTTAACAGTTTTCTTGTATCTACGAACGCCAGAATGCATAAAATTGACCTAAACGTCTCCTTTTCCTATTCTGAGTCGATTCTGCATGCTTTAAGTGTGTTTGGTGGCTCAGAACCATCAAAAAACGTTGAAATATAGTTCAAATTCAATAAAAATCGACAAAAATACAGTTTCTAGCTAAAATTTGATGGTTTCGTTGCACTTTCCGAGCCCGTAGGGTATCTGATTGGCTTAAAAGTACAAGAAAACACTTCAAAAGTGACGTTTCTGAAGAATTTTAACAGTTTTCTTGTATCTACGAACGCCAGAATGCATAAAATTGACCTAAACGTCTCCTTTTCCTATTCTGGGTCGATTCTGCATGCTTTAAGTGTGTTTGGTGGCTCAGAACCATCAAAAAACGTTGAAATATAGTTCAAATTCAATAAAAATCGACAAAAATACAGTTTCTAGCTAAAATTTGATGGTTTCGTTGCACTTTCCGAGCCCGTAGGGTATCTGATTGGCTTAAAAGTACAAGAAAACACTTCAAAAGTGACGTTCCTGAAGAATTTTAACAGTTTTCTTGTATCTACGAACGCCAGAATGCATAAAATTGACCTAAACGTCTCCTTTTCCTATTCTGAGTCGATTCTGCATGCTTTAAGTGTGTTTGGTGGCTCAGAACCATCAAAAAACGTTGAAATATAGTTCAAATTCAATAAAAATCGACAAAAATACAGTTTCTAGCTAAAATTTGATGGTTTCGTTGCACTTTCCGAGCCCGTAGGGTATCTGATTGGCTTAAAAGTACAAGAAAACACTTCAAAAGTGACGTTTCTGAAGAATTTTAACAGTTTTCTTGTATCTACGAACGCCAGAATGCATAAAATTGACCTAAACGTCTCCTTTTCCTATTCTGAGTCGATTCTGCATGCTTTAAGTGTGTTTGGTGGCTCAGAACCATCAAAAAACGTTGAAATATAGTTCAAATTCAATAAAAATCGACAAAAATACAGTTTCTAGCTAAAATTTGATGGTTTCGTTGCACTTTCCGAGCCCGTAGGGTATCTGATTGGCTTAAAAGTACAAGAAAACACTTCAAAAGTGACGTTTCTGAAGAATTTTAACAGTTTTCTTGTATCTACGAACGCCAGAATGCTTAAAATTGACCTAAACGTCTCCTTTTCCTATTCTGAGTCGATTCTGCATGCTTTAAGTGTGTTTGGTGGCTCAGAACCATCAAAAAACGTTGAAATATAGTTCAAATTCAATAAAAATCGACAAAAATACAGTTTCTAGCTAAAATTTGATGGTTTCGTTGCACTTTCCGAGCCCGTAGGGTATCTGATTGGCTTAAAAGTACAAGAAAACACTTCAAAAGTGACGTTTCTGAAGAATTTTAACAGTTTTCTTGTATCTACGAACGCCAGAATGCATAAAATTGACCTAAACGTCTCCTTTTCCTATTCTGAGTCGATTCTGCATGCCTTAAGTGTGTTTGGTGGCTCAGAACCATCAAAAAACGTTGAAATATAGTTCAAATTCAATAAAAATCGACAAAAATACAGTTTCTAGCTAAAATTTGATGGTTTCGTTGCACTTTCCGAGCCCGTAGGGTATCTGATTGGCTTAAAAGTACAAGAAAACACTTCAAAAGTGACGTTTCTGAAGAATTTTAACAGTTTTCTTGTATCTACGAACGCCAGAATGCATAAAATTGACCTAAACGTCTCCTTTTCCTATTCTGAGTCGATTCTGCATGCTTTAAGTGTGTTTGGTGGCTCAGAACCATCAAAAAACTTTGAAATATAGTTCAAATTCAATAAAAATCGACAAAAATACAGTTTCTAGCTAAAATTTGATGGTTTCGTTGCACTTTCCGAGCCCGTAGGGTATCTGATTGGCTTAAAAGTACAAGAAAACACTTCAAAAGTGACGTTTCTGAAGAATTTTAACAGTTTTCTTGTATCTACGAACGCCAGAATGCATAAAATTGACCTAAACGTCTCCTTTTCCTATTCTGAGTCGATTCTGCATGCTTTAAGTGTGTTTGGTGGCTCAGAACCATCAAAAAACGTTGAAATATAGTTCAAATTCAATAAAAATCGACAAAAATACAGTTTCTAGCTAAAATTTGATTGTTTCGTTGCACTTTCCGAGCCCGTAGGGTATCTGATTGGCTTAAAAGTACAAGAAAACACTTCAAAAGTGACGTTTCTGAAGAATTTTAACAGTTTTCTTGTATCTACGAACGCCAGAATGCATAAAATTGACCTAAACGTCTCCTTTTCCTATTCTGAGTCGATTCTGCATGCTTTAAGTGTGTTTGGTGGCTCAGAACCATCAAAAAACGTTGAAATATAGTTCAAATTCAATAAAAATCGACAAAAATACTGTTTCTAGCTAAAATTTGATGGTTTCGTTGCACTTTCCGAGCCCGTAGGGTATCTGATTGGCTTAAAAGTACAAGAAAACACTTCAAAAGTGACGTTTCTGAAGAATTTTAACAGTTTTCTTGTATCTACGAACGCCAGAATGCATAAAATTGACCTAAACGTCTCCTTTTCCTATTCTGAGTCGATTCTGCATGCTTTAAGTGTGTTTGGTGGCTCAGAACCATCAAAAAACGTTGAAATATAGCTCAAATTCAATAAAAATCGACAAAAATACAGTTTCTAGCTAAAATTTGATGGTTTCGTTGCACTTTCCGAGCCCGTAGGGTATCTGATTGGCTTAAAAGTACAAGAAAACACTTCAAAAGTGACGTTTCTGAAGAATTTTAACAGTTTTCGTGTATCTACGAACGCCAGAATGCATAAAATTGACCTAAACGTCTCCTTTTCCTATTCTGAGTCGATTCTGCATGCTTTAAGTGTGTTTGGTGGCTCAGAACCATCAAAAAACGTTGAAATATAGTTCAAATTCAATAAAAATCGACAAAAATACAGTTTTTAGTTAAAATTTGATGGTTTCGTTGCACTTTCCGAGCCCGTAGGGTATCTGATTGGCTTAAAAGTACAAGAAAACACTTCAAAAGTGACGTTTCTGAAGAATTTTAACAGTTTTCTTGTATCTACGAACGCTAGAATGCATAAAATTGACCTAAACGTCTCCTTTTCCTATTCTGAGTCGATTCTGCATGCTTTAAGTGTGTTTGGTGGCTCAGAACCATCAAAAAACATTGAAATATAGTTCAAATTCAATAAAAATCGACAAAAATACAGTTTCTAGCTAAAATTTGATGGTTTCGTTGCACTTTCCGAGCCCGTAGGGTATCTGATTGGCTTAAAAGTACAAGAAAACACTTCAAAAGTGACGTTTCTGAAGAATTTTAACAGTTTTCTTGTATCTACGAACGCCAGAATGCATAAAATTGACCTAAACGTCTCCTTTTCCTATTCTGAGTCGATTCTGCATGCTTTAAGTGTGTTTGGTGGCTCAGAACCATCAAAAAACGTTGAAATATAGTTCAAATTCAATAAAAATCGACAAAAATACAGTTTCTAGCTAAAATTTGATGGTTTCGTTGCACTTTCCGAGCCCGTAGGGTATCTGATTGGCTTAAAAGTACAAGAAAACACTTCAAAAGTGACGTTTCTGAAGAATTTTAACAGTTTTCTTGTATCTACGAACGCCAGAATGCATAAAATTGACCTAAACGTCTCCTTTTCCTATTCTGAGTCGATTCTGCATGCTTTAAGTGTGTTTGGTGGCTCAGAACCATCAAAAAACGTTGAAATATAGTTCAAATTCAATAAAAATCGACAAAAATACAGTTTCTAGCTAAAATTTGATTGTTTCGTTGCACTTTCCGAGCCCGTAGGGTATCTGATTGGCTTAAAAGTACAAGAAAACACTTCAAAAGTGACGTTTCTGAAGAATTTTAACAGTTTTCTTGTATCTACGAACGCCAGAATGCATAAAATTGACCTAAACGTCTCCTTTTCCTATTCTGAGTCGATTCTGCATGCTTTAAGTGTGTTTGGTGGCTCAGAACCATCAAAAAACGTTGAAATATAGTTCAAATTCAATAAAAATCGACAAAAATACTGTTTCTAGCTAAAATTTGATGGTTTCGTTGCACTTTCCGAGCCCGTAGGGTATCTGATTGGCTTAAAAGTACAAGAAAACACTTCAAAAGTGACGTTTCTGAAGAATTTTAACAGTTTTCTTGTATCTACGAACGCCAGAATGCATAAAATTGACCTAAACGTCTCCTTTTCCTATTCTGAGTCGATTCTGCATGCTTTAAGTGTGTTTGGTGGCTCAGAACCATCAAAAAACGTTGAAATATAGCTCAAATTCAATAAAAATCGACAAAAATACAGTTTCTAGCTAAAATTTGATGGTTTCGTTGCACTTTCCGAGCCCGTAGGGTATCTGATTGGCTTAAAAGTACAAGAAAACACTTCAAAAGTGACGTTTCTGAAGAATTTTAACAGTTTTCGTGTATCTACGAACGCCAGAATGCATAAAATTGACCTAAACGTCTCCTTTTCCTATTCTGAGTCGATTCTGCATGCTTTAAGTGTGTTTGGTGGCTCAGAACCATCAAAAAACGTTGAAATATAGTTCAAATTCAATAAAAATCGACAAAAATACAGTTTTTAGCTAAAATTTGATGGTTTCGTTGCACTTTCCGAGCCCGTAGGGTATCTGATTGGCTTAAAAGTACAAGAAAACACTTCAAAAGTGACGTTTCTGAAGAATTTTAACAGTTTTCTTGTATCTACGAACGCCAGAATGCATAAAATTGACCTAAACGTCTCCTTTTCCTATTCTGAGTCGATTCTGCATGCTTTAAGTGTGTTTGGTGGCTCAGAACCATCAAAAAACATTGAAATATAGTTCAAATTCAATAAAAATCGACAAAAATACAGTTTCTAGCTAAAATTTGATGGTTTCGTTGCACTTTCCGAGCCCGTAGGGTATCTGATTGGCTTAAAAGTACAAGAAAACACTTCAAAAGTGACGTTTCTGAAGAATTTTAACAGTTTTCTTGTATCTACGAACGCCAGAATGCATAAAATTGACCTAAACGTCTCCTTTTCCTATTCTGAGTCGATTCTGCATGCTTTAAGTGTGTTTGGTGGCTCAGAACCATCAAAAAACGTTGAAATATAGTTCAAATTCAATAAAAATCGACAAAAATACAGTTTCTAGCTAAAATTTGATGGTTTCGTTGCACTTTCCGAGCCCGTAGGGTATCTGATTGGCTTAAAAGTACAAGAAAACACTTCAAAAGTGACGTTTCTGAAGAATTTTAACAGTTTTCTTGTATCTACGAACGCCAGAATGCATAAAATTGACCTAAACGTCTCCTTTTCCTATTCTGAGTCGATTCTGCATGCTTTAAGTGTGTTTGGTGGCTCAGAACCATCAAAAAACGTTGAAATATAGTTCAAATTCAATAAAAATCGACAAAAATACTGTTTCTAGCTAAAATTTGATGGTTTCGTTGCACTTTCCGAGCCCGTAGGGTATCTGATTGGCTTAAAAGTACAAGAAAACACTTCAAAAGTGACGTTTCTGAAGAATTTTAACAGTTTTCTTGTATCTACGAACGCCAGAATGCATAAAATTGACCTAAACGTCTCCTTTTCCTATTCTGAGTCGATTCTGCATGCTTTAAGTGTGTTTGGTGGCTCAGAACCATCAAAAAACGTTGAAATATAGCTCAAATTCAATAAAAATCGACAAAAATACTGTTTCTAGCTAAAATTTGATGGTTTCGTTGCACTTTCCGAGCCCGTAGGGTATCTGATTGGCTTAAAAGTACAAGAAAACACTTCAAAAGTGACGTTTCTGAAGAATTTTAACAGTTTTCTTGTATCTACGAACGCCAGAATGCATAAAATTGACCTAAACGTCTCCTTTTCCTATTCTGAGTCGATTCTGCATGCTTTAAGTGTGTTTGGTGGCTCAGAACCATCAAAAAACGTTGAAATATAGCTCAAATTCAATAAAAATCGACAAAAATACAGTTTCTAGCTAAAATTTGATGGTTTCGTTGCACTTTCCGAGCCCGTAGGGTATCTGATTGGCTTAAAAGTACAAGAAAACACTTCAAAAGTGACGTTTCTGAAGAATTTTAACAGTTTTCGTGTATCTACGAACGCCAGAATGCATAAAATTGACCTAAACGTCTCCTTTTCCTATTCTGAGTCGATTCTGCATGCTTTAAGTGTGTTTGGTGGCTCAGAACCATCAAAAAACGTTGAAATATAGTTCAAATTCAATAAAAATCGACAAAAATACAGTTTTTAGCTAAAATTTGATGGTTTCGTTGCACTTTCCGAGCCCGTAGGGTATCTGATTGGCTTAAAAGTACAAGAAAACACTTCAAAAGTGACGTTTCTGAAGAATTTTAACAGTTTTCTTGTATCTACGAACGCCAGAATGCATAAAATTGACCTAAACGTCTCCTTTTCCTATTCTGAGTCGATTCTGCATGCTTTAAGTGTGTTTGGTGGCTCAGAACCATCAAAAAACATTGAAATATAGTTCAAATTCAATAAAAATCGACAAAAATACAGTTTCTAGCTAAAATTTGATGGTTTCGTTGCACTTTCCGAGCCCGTAGGGTATCTGATTGGCTTAAAAGTACAAGAAAACACTTCAAAAGTGACGTTTCTGAAGAATTTTAACAGTTTTCTTGTATCTACGAACGCCAGAATGCATAAAATTGACCTAAACGTCTCCTTTTCCTATTCTGAGTCGATTCTGCATGCTTTAAGTGTGTTTGGTGGCTCAGAACCATCAAAAAACGTTGAAATATAGTTCAAATTCAATAAAAATCGACAAAAATACAGTTTCTAGCTAAAATTTGATGGTTTCGTTGCACTTTCCGAGCCCGTAGGGTATCTGATTGGCTTAAAAGTACAAGAAAACACTTCAAAAGTGACGTTTCTGAAGAATTTTAACAGTTTTCTTGTATCTACGAACGCCAGAATGCATAAAATTGACCTAAACGTCTCCTTTTCCTATTCTGAGTCGATTCTGCATGCTTTAAGTGTGTTTGGTGGCTCAGAACCATCAAAAAACGTTGAAATATAGTTCAAATTCAATAAAAATCGACAAAAATACTGTTTCTAGCTAAAATTTGATGGTTTCGTTGCACTTTCCGAGCCCGTAGGGTATCTGATTGGCTTAAAAGTACAAGAAAACACTTCAAAAGTGACGTTTCTGAAGAATTTTAACAGTTTTCTTGTATCTACGAACGCCAGAATGCATAAAATTGACCTAAACGTCTCCTTTTCCTATTCTGAGTCGATTCTGCATGCTTTAAGTGTGTTTGGTGGCTCAGAACCATCAAAAAACGTTGAAATATAGCTCAAATTCAATAAAAATCGACAAAAATACAGTTTCTAGCTAAAATTTGATGGTTTCGTTGCACTTTCCGAGCCCGTAGGGTATCTGATTGGCTTAAAAGTACAAGAAAACACTTCAAAAGTGACGTTTCTGAAGAATTTTAACAGTTTTCGTGTATCTACGAACGCCAGAATGCATAAAATTGACCTAAACGTCTCCTTTTCCTATTCTGAGTCGATTCTGCATGCTTTAAGTGTGTTTGGTGGCTCAGAACCATCAAAAAACGTTGAAATATAGTTCAAATTCAATAAAAATCGACAAAAATACAGTTTTTAGCTAAAATTTGATGGTTTCGTTGCACTTTCCGAGCCCGTAGGGTATCTGATTGGCTTAAAAGTACAAGAAAACACTTCAAAAGTGACGTTTCTGAAGAATTTTAACAGTTTTCTTGTATCTACGAACGCCAGAATGCATAAAATTGACCTAAACGTCTCCTTTTCCTATTCTGAGTCGATTCTGCATGCTTTAAGTGTGTTTGGTGGCTCAGAACCATCAAAAAACATTGAAATATAGTTCAAATTCAATAAAAATCGACAAAAATACAGTTTCTAGCTAAAATTTGATGGTTTCGTTGCACTTTCCGAGCCCGTAGGGTATCTGATTGGCTTAAAAGTACAAGAAAACACTTCAAAAGTGACGTTTCTGAAGAATTTTAACAGTTTTCTTGTATCTACGAACGCCAGAATGCATAAAATTGACCTAAACGTCTCCTTTTCCTATTCTGAGTCGATTCTGCATGCTTTAAGTGTGTTTGGTGGCTCAGAACCATCAAAAAACGTTGAAATATAGTTCAAATTCAATAAAAATCGACAAAAATACAGTTTCTAGCTAAAATTTGATGGTTTCGTTGCACTTTCCGAGCCCGTAGGGTATCTGATTGGCTTAAAAGTACAAGAAAACACTTCAAAAGTGACGTTTCTGAAGAATTTTAACAGTTTTCTTGTATCTACGAACGCCAGAATGCATAAAATTGACCTAAACGTCTCCTTTTCCTATTCTGAGTCGATTCTGCATGCTTTAAGTGTGTTTGGTGGCTCAGAACCATCAAAAAACGTTGAAATATTATTATTATTATTATTATTATTATTTGATAATATAGAGTAGAGTTCCTTTGGAACTATATAACTCAATAGAATAACAATGTGTCTTGTATTACCATTGAAAGAACTCATCAATGCGATTCTTAAACAAATTAACATTTTCCACATCTATTATTTCCGTAGGTAACCTGTTCCAACTTTTTATTACACGAACCGGAAAAAAGTTTTTCATAATGTCGGTTTTAAATTTTGGTACGGACAGTGACAAACGATGCCCTCTTAATCTTTGGGATCCTCTAATCTGAAAAATTTGGTGACCTTCCTTTCCAAGTTTCAAGATTTTAAATGTATGTATCAAGTCCCCTCTTAGTCTACGATCTGAAAGTGTTATCAATTTCATATGTTTCAGACGTGTGTTATAATTGGGTCTTCTAGCGCCAAAGCACCATCTAGTAAACTTACGTTGCACTTTTTCATAAGTTTCAAGATCCTGAATTCTATTTGGGTACCAAACAACATTCGCAAATTCTAAAATTGGGCGAACATATGTTTTAAATATCTTTGCCATTAAAGAAATATTCTTTTTTGAAAACGTTTTATATAAAGTGTACATTCTTAAATTAGCTTTTTTTACTTGTTTTATTATGTGATTTGTCCATGTTAGATTTCTGTGAATTTGAACTCCTAAATCATTATGTTCTGTGACTCTCGATAGACATTCACCTTGTATTTGATAATTTATGTTCGATTTATCCTTACCAATGCGAAGGACTTTACATTTAGATTTATTGAGTGGAATACCCCATTGTTCTCCCCAGTCAAAGATAACGTTAATATCATTTTGTAAAACAGATGCATTAGAAATATGATTGTACACTTTGATATCATCGGCATACATTGCACAAGAGGAAGTTATTAACTTAGGTATATCGGCTGTGTAGAGAAGAAATAACTTGGGCCCTAAGACAGAACCTTGTGGTACTCCACTTAATACATCGAATATATCACTGAAACCATTTCCAACTCTAACAAAAAATTTTCTGTTCGAAAGAAAGCATTCTATCCATCTTAATAAATTTCCACTAATACCATAAGAATTTAATTTCATTAGTAGTAACTTTAAAGGCACTTTATCGAATGCCTTTGAAAAATCTAAGTAGACAACATCAACAGTTTCAGAGTTATCTAAAGCTTTCGACCAATCATTAATGCAAGTTAACAGATTTTGCTCAACAGATCTACCTTTAAGAAACCCAAATTGTTGCCTAGGAATTAATTCATATTTTTGCAGATAAAGATCTAGCTGATCAACTATTATGCTTTCCATAATTTTAACTACTGGGGATGTGAGACTAATCGGTCTATAGTTTTTAACATCAAACCTATTACCACTTTTATAAATGGGCCGTATAAGAGCGATTTTCCAGTCGTTTGGTAGAATTGACATTTTATAGGACTGATCCATTATAATGTGTAAAGGAATTGCAAGTAATTGACTGCAGTGTTTAAATACAGCTGGGGATATCATGTCTGGTCCAGGACAAGATGTTGGTTTAATCAACTCTAACTTTTTAGA
Source organism: Zophobas morio (assembly GCF_036711695.1). Taxonomy (NCBI): domain Eukaryota; kingdom Metazoa; phylum Arthropoda; class Insecta; order Coleoptera; family Tenebrionidae; genus Zophobas; species Zophobas morio. The sequence goes on along the minus strand of NW_026972514.1, from coordinate 37,114 downwards.
GATCATATTAATCTCAAATGTGATATCAGAAAGGGTTCCATCTGTATGACTTTTAATAGGTGACGGTGGTTTATGACTGATATTGTTATATGATTCTGAGAAAAATTTTGCCAACAAATTTGCAGTTTCATTATCACTCATAGTTTTAGAGTTATCTGGACGATTTAACCTCAATTCCTTTGTTACCGACGACAATGCGCGTTTTATATATTTGAATACTACCTTAGGATTCTCGCTACTTACAATACTTTCTTCATAGTTATTTCTAGCTTTCTTGATTTCTTTGATTAGTGTGTTCGAAAAAATCCTGTGTGATATGTAATCTTCTGCTAATTTAGTCCTTCTGTATTTTTGCCACATTGCTTTCTTGCCTTTTATTAAATTAAATATGTCACTATTTATCCAAGGTTTTGACGGGTTTGATATGTACGTTTTATAATTCGAACACTCCATCTGTAGACTGAGTAAAGTTGCACAAAATGTTTGCCAGTTTTCTTCAACTGCATTTGAGGTAAGCTTGGTTTTCCAATCAATTTCAGCTAATAGTTTATTGATTTTATTGAAGTCGAGAAATGTTTTCCTGACTATCGTTCTCTTTGGCATAACATTTATACCACTCTGAACATTGAATGTAAGCAATGCATGATCCGATTTACCTATTGGTGGAAGATATTGCAAATCAGTGGCTAAATTGTCATTCGAAACAAAAATCAGATCTAAAAGGCTAGGATTTTGACCACTACGAAAACGAGTAAATTCTTCAACTATTTGAACGGCGTGAGTGTTTGATAAGAAATCAATTAAAGGTAGACAAGAAGCAGGTACATGTAAATCGTAGCTCAGTGGCCAAGAGATTTCAGAGAAATTAAAATCACCGGTAATAACAATATTGTCATATTTTTGAAACAGATCTGTGAGAAAAATGAAAAGCTCTTGGTCGTTTTCAAAGGAGGTGCTAGAGGGACGGTAAATGCACCCAAAAACAAATATAAAACTTTTAAATGTTATTAACAGGAACAAACATTCCGCTCCACGCAAAGCATTGGGGATAATATCAACAGTGTACTGTAAAAAAATATTATTATTTAAATAAATACAAACCCCTCCACCTCTCGAATGAACTCTATCATGCTTATAAATTTTATACCCCGGAATATTAACAAGTGAGTCACTATGACTATCATTTAACCATGTTTCCGATACCGCCACAACATTTGGTTTATAAAAATGAACTATAGCTACTAATTCATCGAATTTTGCCAGTAAACTATCTAGATTTGTATAACAGCAACACCAGTTCTGAATCACGGATGTTATAGAAGAGTATGGCTCTAAAGAAAGATTGCATCTATTCATCAAGGACAATTCTGGTTGCTATTGTTTCAAAAGCAGGCTCTTTTTAAATTTCTCAACCTCACGCAAATATACAGGACACGATAAATCCCAAGCTCCATGATTTGCATCTAATAACTCCTTATCATTATTTATAGCTTTCATACAGTTTACGCATTTAAGATATTCAGCTTTGCAATCTGAATGAGAGTGATCTAACTTTTCCGAGACACCACATTTAGGACACGATTTCTGATTAGAACAATGTTTAGAAGAATGGTGGAAACCGTTACAGTTGTAACAACGCATTATTTCGACAGCATCAAAAATATAACAATGATCGTACCCTATGAATAAATCTCCAACCTTAATAAGAGTGTCATAAGAATTTTTGTCCAACTGGATTAATGCTTGGTAGACTTTGGGGTTTTTCTTAGTAGGAAAGGATTTTATTAAAGAGCAATCAATACTCAGGTTGATACTGGTGCAGTTATTACGTACAGCGTGTTCAATATACTCAATTATTTCTTCAGCATTATACATTTCAGTCATTCCAACAATTTTGATACGAGGCTGAAATATAGTTCAAATTCAATAAAAATCGACAAAAATACAGTTTCTAGCTAAAATTTGATGGTTTCGTTGCACTTTCCGAGCCCGTAGGGTATCTGATTGGCTTAAAAGTACAAGAAAACACTTCAAAAGTGACGTTTCTGAAGAATTTTAACAGTTTTCTTGTATCTACGAACGCCAGAATGCATAAAATTGACCTAAACGTCTCCTTTTCCTATTCTGAGTCGATTCTGCATGCTTTAAGTGTGTTTGGTGGCTCAGAACCATCAAAAAACGTTGAAATATAGTTCAAATTCAATAAAAATCGACAAAAATACAGTTTCTAGCTAAAATTTGATGGTTTCGTTGCACTTTCCGAGCCCGTAGGGTATCTGATTGGCTTAAAAGTACAAGAAAACACTTCAAAAGTGACGTTTCTGAAGAATTTTAACAGTTTTCTTGTATCTACGAACGCCAGAATGCATAAAATTGACCTAAACGTCTCCTTTTCCTATTCTGAGTCGATTCTGCATGCTTTAAGTGTGTTTGGTGGCTCAGAACCATCAAAAAACGTTGAAATATAGTTCAAATTCAATAAAAATCGACAAAAATACAGTTTCTAGCTAAAATTTGATGGTTTCGTTGCACTTTCCGAGCCCGTAGGGTATCTGATTGGCTTAAAAGTACAAGAAAACACTTCAAAAGTGACGTTTCTGAAGAATTTTAACAGTTTTCTTGTATCTACGAACGCCAGAATGCATAAAATTGACCTAAACGTCTCCTTTTCCTATTCTGAGTCGATTCTGCATGCTTTAAGTGTGTTTGGTGGCTCAGAACCATCAAAAAACGTTGAAATATAGTTCAAATTCAATAAAAATCGACAAAAATACAGTTTCTAGCTAAAATTTGATGGTTTCGTTGCACTTTCCGAGCCCGTAGGGTATCTGATTGGCTTAAAAGTACAAGAAAACACTTCAAAAGTGACGTTTCTGAAGAATTTTAACAGTTTTCTTGTATCTACAAACGCCAGAATGCATAAAATTGACCTAAACGTCTCCTTTTCCTATTCTGAGTCGATTCTGCATGCTTTAAGTGTGTTTGGTGGCTCAGAACCATCAAAAAACGTTGAAATATGGTTCAAATTCAATAAAAATCGACAAAAATACAGTTTCTAGCTAAAATTTGATGGTTTCGTTGCACTTTCCGAGCCCGTAGGGTATCTGATTGGCTTAAAAGTACAAGAAAACACTTCAAAAGTGACGTTTCTGAAGAATTTTAACAGTTTTCTTGTATCTACGAACGCCAGAATGCATAAAATTGACCTAAACGTCTCCTTTTCCTATTCTGAGTCGATTCTGCATGCTTTAAGTGTGTTTGGTGGCTCAGAACCATCAAAAAACGTTGAAATATAGTTCAAATTCAATAAAAATCGACAGAAATACAGTTTCTAGCTAAAATTTGATGGTTTCGTTGCACTTTCCGAGCCCGTAGGGTATCTGATTGGCTTAAAAGTACAAGAAAACACTTCAAACGTGACGTTTCTGAAGAATTTTAACAGTTTTCTTGTATCTACGAACGCCAGAATGCATAAAATTGACCTAAACGTCTCCTTTTCCTATTCTGAGTCGATTCTGCATGCTTTAAGTGTGTTTGGTGGCTCAGAACCATCAAAAAACGTTGAAATATAGTTCAAATTCAATAAAAATCGACAAAAATACAGTTTCTAGCTAAAATTTGATGGTTTCGTTGCACTTTCCGAGCTCGTAGGGTATCTGATTGGCTTAAAAGTACAAGAAAACACTTCAAAAGTGACGTTTCTGAAGAATTTTAACAGTTTTCTTGTATCTACAAACGCCAGAATGCATAAAATTGACCTAAACGTCTCCTTTTCCTATTCTGAGTCGATTCTGCATGCTTTAAGTGTGTTTGGTGGCTCAGAACCATCAAAAAACGTTGAAATATGGTTCAAATTCAATAAAAATCGACAAAAATACAGTTTCTAGCTAAAATTTGATGGTTTCGTTGCACTTTCCGAGCCCGTTGGGTATCTGATTGGCTTAAAAGTACAAGAAAACACTTCAAAAGTGACGTTTCTGAAGAATTTTAACAGTTTTCTTGTATCTACGAACGCCAGAATGCATAAAATTGACCTAAACGTCTCCTTTTCCTATTCTGAGTCGATTCTGCATGCTTTAAGTGTGTTTGGTGGCTCAGAACCATCAAAAAACGTTGAAATATAGTTCAAATTCAATAAAAATCGACAAAAATACAGTTTCTAGCTAAAATTTGATGGTTTCGTTGCACTTTCCGAGCCCGTAGGGTATCTGATTGGCTTAAAAGTACAAGAAAACACTTCAAAAGTGACGTTTCTGAAGAATTTTAACAGTTTTCTTGTATCTACGAACGCCAGAATGCATAAAATTGACCTAAACGTCTCCTTTTCCTATTCTGAGTCGATTCTGCATGCTTTAAGTGTGTTTGGTGGCTCAGAACCATCAAAAAACGTTGAAATATAGTTCAAATTCAATAAAAATCGGCAAAAATACAGTTTCTAGCTAAAATTTGATGGTTTCGTTGCACTTTCCGAGCCCGTAGGGTATCTGATTGGCTTAAAAGTACAAGAAAACATTTCAAAAGTGACGTTTCTGAAGAATTTTAACAGTTTTCTTGTATCTACGAACGCCAGAATGCATAAAATTGACCTAAACGTCTCCTTTTCCTATTCTGAGTCGATTCTGCATGCTTTAAGTGTGTTTGGTGGCTCAGAACCATCAAAAAACGTTGAAATATAGTTCAAATTCAATAAAAATCGACAAAAATACAGTTTCTAGCTAAAATTTGATGGTTTCGTTGCACTTTCCGAGCCCGTAGGGTATCTGATTGGCTTAAAAGTACAAGAAAACACTTCAAAAGTGACGTTTCTGAAGAATTTTAACAGTTTTCTTGTATCTACGAACGCCAGAATGCATAAAATTGACCTAAACGTCTCCTTTTCCTATTCTGAATCGATTCTGCATGCTTTAAGTGTGTTTGGTGGCTCAGAACCATCAAAAAACGTTGAAATATAGTTCAAATTCAATAAAAATCGACAAAAATACAGTTTCTAGCTAAAATTTGATGGTTTCGTTGCACTTTCCGAGCCCGTAGGGTATCTGATTGGCTTAAAAGTACAAGAAAACACTTCAAAAGTGACGTTTCTGAAGAATTTTAACAGTTTTCTTGTATCTACGAACGCCAGAATGCATAAAATTGACCTAAACGTCTCCTTTTCCTATTCTGAGTCGATTCTGCATGCTTTAAGTGTGTTTGGTGGCTCAGAACCATCAAAAAACGTTGAAATATAGTTCAAATTCAATAAAAATCGACAAAAATACAGTTTCTAGCTAAAATTTGATGGTTTCGTTGCACTTTCCGAGCCCGTAGGGTATCTGATTGGCTTAAAAGTACAAGAAAACACTTCAAAAGTGACGTTTCTGAAGAATTTTAACAGTTTTCTTGTATCTACAAACGCCAGAATGCATAAAATTGACCTAAACGTCTCCTTTTCCTATTCTGAGTCGATTCTGCATGCTTTAAGTGTGTTTGGTGGCTCAGAACCATCAAAAAACGTTGAAATATGGTTCAAATTCAATAAAAATCGACAAAAATACAGTTTCTAGCTAAAATTTGATGGTTTCGTTGCACTTTCCGAGCCCCTAGGGTATCTGATTGGCTTAAAAGTACAAGAAAACACTTCAAAAGTGACGTTTCTGAAGAATTTTAACAGTTTTCTTGTATCTACGAACGCCAGAATGCATAAAATTGACCTAAACGTCTCCTTTTCCTATTCTGAGTCGATTCTGCATGCTTTAAGTGTGTTTGGTGGCTCAGAACCATCAAAAAACGTTGAAATATAGTTCAAATTCAATAAAAATCGACAAAAATACAGTTTCTAGCTAAAATTTGATGGTTTCGTTGCACTTTCCGAGCCCGTAGGGTATCTGATTGGCTTAAAAGTACAAGAAAACACTTCAAAAGTGACGTTTCTGAAGAATTTTAACAGTTTTCTTGTATCTACGAACGCCAGAATGCATAAAATTGACCTAAACGTCTCCTTTTCCTATTCTGAGTCGATTCTGCATGCTTTAAGTGTGTTTGGTGGCTCAGAACCATCAAAAAACGTTGAAATATAGTTCAAATTCAATAAAAATCGGCAAAAATACAGTTTCTAGCTAAAATTTGATGGTTTCGTTGCACTTTCCGAGCCCGTAGGGTATCTGATTGGCTTAAAAGTACAAGAAAACATTTCAAAAGTGACGTTTCTGAAGAATTTTAACAGTTTTCTTGTATCTACGAACGCCAGAATGCATAAAATTGACCTAAACGTCTCCTTTTCCTATTCTGAGTCTATTCTGCATGCTTTAAGTGTGTTTGGTGGCTCAGAACCATCAAAAAACGTTGAAATATAGTTCAAATTCAATAAAAATCGACAAAAATACAGTTTCTAGCTAAAATTTGATGGTTTCGTTGCACTTTCCGAGCCCGTAGGGTATCTGATTGGCTTAAAAGTACAAGAAAACACTTCAAAAGTGACGTTTCTGAAGAATTTTAACAGTTTTCTTGTATCTACGAACGCCAGAATGCATAAAATTGACCTAAACGTCTCCTTTTCCTATTCTGAATCGATTCTGCATGCTTTAAGTGTGTTTGGTGGCTCAGAACCATCAAAAAACGTTGAAATATAGTTCAAATTCAATAAAAATCGACAAAAATACAGTTTCTAGCTAAAATTTGATGGTTTCGTTGCACTTTCCGAGCCCGTAGGGTATCTGATTGGCTTAAAAGTACAAGAAAACACTTCAAAAGTGACGTTTCTGAAGAATTTTAACAGTTTTCTTGTATCTACGAACGCCAGAATGCATAAAATTGACCTAAACGTCTCCTTTTCCTATTCTGAGTCGATTCTGCATGCTTTAAGTGTGTTTGGTGGCTCAGAACCAACAAAAAACGTTGAAATATAGTTCAAATTCAATAAAAATCGACAAAAATACAGTTTCTAGCTAAAATTTGATGGTTTCGTTGCACTTTCCGAGCCCGTAGGGTATCTGATTGGCTTAAAAGTACAAGAAAACACTTCAAAAGTGACGTTTCTGAAGAATTTTAACAGTTTTCTTGTATCTACGAACGCCAGAATGCATAAAGTTGACCTAAACGTCTCCTTTTCCTATTCTGAGTCGATTCTGCATGCTTTAAGTGTGTTTGGTGGCTCAGAACCATCAAAAAACGTTGAAATATAGTTCAAATTCAATAAAAATCGACAAAAATACAGTTTCTAGCTAAAATTTGATGGTTTCGTTGCACTTTCCGAGCCCGTAGGGTATCTGATTGGCTTAAAAGTACAAGAAAACACTTCAAAAGTGACGTTTCTGAAGAATTTTAACAGTTTTCTTGTATCTACGAACGCCAGAATGCATAAAATTGACCTAAACATCTCCTTTTCCTATTCTGAGTCGATTCTGCATGCTTTAAGTGTGTTTGGTGGCTCAGAACCATCAAAAAACTTTGAAATATAGTTCAAATTCAATAAAAATCGACAAAAATACAGTTTCTAGCTAAAATTTGATGGTTTCGTTGCACTTTCCGAGCCCGTAGGGTATCTGATTGGCTTAAAAGTACAAGAAAACACTTCAAAAGTGACGTTTCTGAAGAATTTTAACAGTTTTCTTGTATCAACGAACGCCAGAATGCATAAAATTGACCTAAACGTCTCCTTTTCCTATTCTGAGTCGATTCTGCATGCTTTAAGTGTGTTTGGTGGCTCAGAACCATCAAAAAACGTTGAAATATAGTTCAAATTCAATAAAAATCGACAAAAATACAGTTTCTAGCTAAAATTTGATGGTTTCGTTGCACTTTCCGAGCCCGTAGGGTATCTGATTGGCTTAAAAGTACAAGAAAACACTTCAAAAGTGACGTTTCTGAAGAATTTTAACAGTTTTCTTGTATCTACGAACGCCAGAATGCATAAAATTGACCTAAACGTCTCCTTTTCCGATTCTGAGTCGATTCTGCATGCTTTAAGTGTGTTTGTTGGCTCAGAACCATCAAAAAACGTTGAAATATAGTTCAAATTCAATAAAAATCGACAAAAATACAGTTTCTAGCTAAAATTTGATGGTTTCGTTGCACTTTCCGAGCCCGTAGGGTATCTGATTGGCTTAAAAGTACAAGAAAACACTTCAAAAGTGACGTTTCTGAAGAATTTTAACAGTTTTCTTGTATCTACGAACGCCAGAATGCATAAAATTGACCTAAACGTCTCCTTTTCCTATTCTGAGTCGATTCTGCATGCTTTAAGTGTGTTTGGTGGCTCAGAACCATCAAAAAACGTTGAAATATAGTTCAAATTCAATAAAAATCGACAAAAATACAGTTTCTAGCTAAAATTTGATGGTTTCGTTGCACTTTCCGAGCCCGTAGGGTATCTGATTAGCTTAAAAGTACAAGAAAACACTTCAAAAGTGACGTCTCTGAAGAATTTTAACAGTTTTCTTGTATCTACGAACGCCAGAATGCATAAAATTGACCTAAACGTCTCCTTTTCCTATTCTGAGTCGATTCTGCATGCTTTAAGTGTGTTTGGTGGCTCAGAACCATCAAAAAACTTTGAAATATAGTTCAAATTCAATAAAAGTCGACAAAAATACAGTTTCTAGCTAAAATTTGATGGTTTCGTTGCACTTTCCGAGCCCGTAGGGTATCTGATTGGCTTAAAAGTACAAGAAAACACTTCAAAAGTGACGTTTCTGAAGAATTTTAACAGTTTTCTTGTATCTACGAACGCCAGAATGCATAAAATTGACCTAAACGTCTCCTTTTCCTATTCTGAGTCGATTATGCATGCTTTAAGTGTGTTTGGTGGCTCAGAACCATCAAAAAACGTTGAAATATAGTTCAAATTCAATAAAAATCGACAAAAATACAGTTTCTAGCTAAAATTTGATGGTTTCGTTGCACTTTCCGAGCCCGTAGGGTATCTGATTGGCTTAAAAGTACAAGAAAACACTTCAAAAGTGACGTTTCTGAAGAATTTTAACAGTTTTCTTGTATCTACGAACGCCAGAATGCATAAAATTGACCTAAACGTCTCCTTTTCCTATTCTGAGTCGATTCTGCATGCTTTAAGTGTGTTTGGTGGCTCAGAACCATCAAAAAACGTTGAAATATAGTTCAAATTCAATAAAAATCGACAAAAATACAGTTTCTAGCTAAAATTTGATGGTTTCGTTGCACTTTCCGAGCCCGTAGGGTATCTGATTGGCTTAAAAGTACAAGAAAACACTTCAAAAGTGACGTTTCTGAAGAATTTTAACAGTTTTCTTGTATCTACGAACGCCAGAATGCATAAAATTGACCTAAACGTCTCCTTTTCCTATTCTGAGTCGATTCTGCATGCTTTAAGTGTGTTTGGTGGCTCAGAAGCATCAAAAAACGTTGAAATATAGTTCAAATTCAATAAAAATCGACAAAAATACAGTTTCTAGCTAAAATTTGATGGTTTCGTTGCACTTTCCGAGCCCGTAGGGTATCTGATTGGCTTAAAAGTACAAGAAAACACTTCAAAAGTGACGTTTCTGAAGAATTTTAACAGTTTTCTTGTATCTACGAACGCCAGAATGCATAAAATTGACCTAAACGTCTCCTTTTCCTATTCTGAGTCGATTCTGCATGCTTTAAGTGTGTTTGGTGGCTCAGAACCATCAAAAAACGTTGAAATATAGTTCAAATTCAATAAAAATCGGCAAAAATACAGTTTCTAGCTAAAATTTGATGGTTTCGTTGCACTTTCCGAGCCCGTAGGGTATCTGATTGGCTTAAAAGTACAAGAAAACATTTCAAAAGTGACGTTTCTGAAGAATTTTAACAGTTTTCTTGTATCTACGAACGCCAGAATGCATAAAATTGACCTAAACGTCTCCTTTTCCTATTCTGAGTCGATTCTGCATGCTTTAAGTGTGTTTGGTGGCTCAGAACCATCAAAAAACGTTGAAATATAGTTCAAATTCAATAAAAATCGACAAAAATACAGTTTCTAGCTAAAATTTGATGGTTTCGTTGCACTTTCCGAGCCCGTAGGGTATCTGATTGGCTTAAAAGTACAAGAAAACACTTCAAAAGTGACGTTTCTGAAGAATTTTAACAGTTTTCTTGTATCTACGAACGCCAGAATGCATAAAATTGACCTAAACGTCTCCTTTTCCTATTCTGAGTCGATTCTGCATGCTTTAAGTGTGTTTGGTGGCTCAGAACCATCAAAAAACGTTGAAATATAGTTCAAATTCAATAAAAATCGACAAAAATACAGTTTCTAGCTAAAATTTGATGGTTTCGTTGCACTTTCCGAGCCCGTAGGGTATCTGATTGGCTTAAAAGTACAAGAAAACACTTCAAAAGTGACGTTTCTGAAGAATTTTAACAGTTTTCTTGTATCTACGAACGCCAGAATGCATAAAATTGACCTAAACGTCTCCTTTTCCTATTCTGAGTCGATTCTGCATGCTTTAAGTGTGTTTGGTGGCTCAGAACCATCAAAAAACGTTGAAATATAGTTCAAATTCAATAAAAATCGACAAAAATACAGTTTCTAGCTAAAATTTGATGGTTTCGTTGCACTTTCCGAGCCCGTAGGGTATCTGATTGGCTTAAAAGTACAAGAAAACACTTCAAAAGTGACGTTTCTGAAGAATTTTAACAGTTTTCTTGTATCTACGAACGCCAGAATGCATAAAATTGACCTAAACGTCTCCTTTTCCTATTCTGAGTCGATTCTGCATGCTTTAAGTGTGTTTGGTGGCTCAGAACCATCAAAAAACGTTGAAATATAGTTCAAATTCAATAAAAATCGACAAAAATACAGTTTCTAGCTAAAATTTGATGGTTTCGTTGCACTTTCCGAGCCCGTAGGGTATCTGATTGGCTTAAAAGTACAAGAAAACACTTCAAAAGTGACGTTTCTGAAGAATTTTAACAGTTTTCTTGTATCTACGAACGCCAGAATGCATAAAATTGACCTAAACGTCTCCTTTTCCTATTCTGAGTCGATTCTGCATGCTTTAAGTGTGTTTGGTGGCTCAGAACCATCAAAAAACGTTGAAATATAGTTCAAATTCAATAAAAATCGACAAAAATACAGTTTCTAGCTAAAATTTGATGGTTTCGTTGCACTTTCCGAGCCCGTAGGGTATCTGATTGGCTTAAAAGTACAAGAAAACACTTCAAAAGTGACGTTTCTGAAGAATTTTAACAGTTTTCTTGTATCTACGAACGCCAGAATGCATAAAATTGACCTAAACGTCTCCTTTTCCTATTCTGAGTCGATTATGCATGCTTTAAGTGTGTTTGGTGGCTCACAACCATCAAAAAACGTTGAAATATAGTTCAAATTCAATAAAAATCGACAAAAATACAGTTTCTAGCTAAAATTTGATGGTTTCGTTGCACTTTCCGAGCCCGTAGGGTATCTGATTGGCTTAAAAGTACAAGAAAACACTTCAAAAGTGACGTTTCTGAAGAATTTTAACAGTTTTCTTGTATCTACGAACGCCAGAATGCATAAAATTGACCTAAACGTCTCCTTTTCCTATTCTGAGTCGATTCTGCATGCTTTAAGTGTGTTTGGTGGCTCAGAACCATCAAAAAACGTTGAAATATAGTTCAAATTCAATAAAAATCGACAAAAATACAGTTTCTAGCTAAAATTTGATGGTTTCGTTGCACTTTCCGAGCCCGTAGGGTATCTGATTGGCTTAAAAGTACAAGAAAACACTTCAAAAGTGACGTTTCTGAAGAATTTTAACAGTTTTCTTGTATCTACGAACGCCAGAATGCATAAAATTGACCTAAACGTCTCCTTTTCCTATTCTGAGTCGATTCTGCATGCTTTAAGTGTGTTTGGTGGCTCAGAACCATCAAAAAACGTTGAAATATAGTTCAAATTCAATAAAAATCGACAAAAATACAGTTTCTAGCTAAAATTTGATGGTTTCGTTGCACTTTCCGAGCCCGTTGGGTATCTGATTGCGTCCTCCTAAAAGTACAAGAAAACACTTCAAAAGTGACGTTTCTGAAGAATTTTAACAGTTTTCTTGTATCTACGAACGCCAGAATGCATAAAATTGACCTAAACGTCTCCTTTTCCTATTCTGAGTCGATTCTGCATGCTTTAAGTGTGTTTGGTGGCTCAGAACCATCAAAAAACGTTGAAATATAGTTCAAATTCAATAAAAATCGACAAAAATACAGTTTCTAGCTAAAATTTGATGGTTTCGTTGCACTTTCCGAGCGCGTAGGGTATCTGATTGAAAGTACAAGAAAACACTTCAAAAGTGACGTTTCTGAAGAATTTTAACAGTTTTCTTGTATCTACGAACGCCAGAATGCACAAAATTGACCTAAACATCTCCTTTTCCTATTCAGAGTCGATTCTGCATGCTTTAAGTGTGTTTGGTGGCTCAGAACCATCAAAAAACGTTGAAATATAGTTCAAATTCAATAAAAATCGACAAAAATACAGTTTCTAGCTAAAATTTGATGGTTTCGTTGCACTTTCCGAGCCCGTAGGGTATCTGATTGGCTTAAAAGTACAAGAAAACACTTCAAAAGTGACGTTTCTGAAGAATTTTAACAGTTTTCTTGTATCTACGAACGCCAGAATGCATAAAATTGACCTAAACGTCTCCTTTTCCTATTCTGAGTCGATTCTGCATGCTTTAAGTGTGTTTGGTGGCTCAGAACCATCAAAAAACGTTGAAATATAGTTCAAATTCAATAAAAATCGACAAAAATACAGTTTCTAGCTAAAATTTGATGGTTTCGTTGCACTTTCCGAGCGCGTAGGGTATCTGATTGGCTTAAAAGTACAAGAAAACACTTCAAAAGTGACGTTTCTGAAGAATTTTAACAGTTTTCTTGTATCTACGAACGCCAGAATGCATAAAATTGACCTAAACGTCTCCTTTTCCTATTCTGAGTCGATTCTGCATGCTTTAAGTGTGTTTGGTGGCTCAGAACCATCAAAAAACGTTGAAATATAGTTCAAATTCAATAAAAATCGACAAAAATACAGTTTCTAGCTAAAATTTGATGGTTTCGTTGCACTTTCCGAGCCCGTAGGGTATCTGATTGGCTTAAAAGTCCAAGAAAACACTTCAAAAGTGACGTTTCTGGAGAATTTTAACAGTTTTCTTGTATCTACGAACGCCAGAATGCATAAAATTGACCTAAACGTCTCCTTTTCCTATTCTGAGTCGATTCTGCATGCTTTAAGTGTGTTTGGTGGCTCAGAACCATCAAAAAACGTTGAAATATAGTTCAAATTCAATAAAAATCGACAAAAATACAGTTTCTAGCTAAAATTTGATGGTTTCGTTGCACTTTCCGAGCCCGTAGGGTATCTGATTGGCTTAAAAGTACAAGAAAACACTTCAAAAGTGACGTTTCTGAAGAATTTTAACAGTTTTCTTGTATCTACGAACGCCAGAATGCATAAAATTGACCTAAACGTCTCCTTTTCCTATTCTGAGTCGATTCTGCATGCTTTAAGTGTGTTTGGTGGCTCAGAACCATCAAAAAACGTTGAAATATAGTTCAAATTCAATAAAAATCGACAAAAATACAGTTTCTAGCTAAAATTTGATGGTTTCGTTGCACTTTCCGAGCCCGTAGGGTATCTGATTGGCTTAAAAGTACAAGAAAACACTTCAAAAGTGACGTTTCTGAAGAATTTTAACAGTTTTCTTGTATCGACGAACGCCAGAATGCATAAAATTGACCTAAACGTCTCCTTTTCCTATTCTGAGTCGATTCTGCATGCTTTAAGTGTGTTTGGTGGCTCAGAACCATCAAAAAACGTTGAAATATAGTTCAAATTCAATAAAAATCGACAAAAATACAGTTTCTAGCTAAAATTTGATGGTTTCGTTGCACTTTCCGAGCCCGTAGGGTATCTGATTGGCTTAACAGTACAAGAAAACACTTCAAAAGTGACGTTTCTGAAGAATTTTAACAGTTTTCTTGTATCTACGAACGCCAGAATGCATAAAATTGACCTAAACATCTCCTTTTCCTATTCTGAGTCGATTCTGCATGCTTTAAGTGTGTTTGGTGGCTCAGAACCATCAAAAAACGTTGAAATATAGTTCAAATTCAATAAAAATCGACAAAAATACAGTTTCTAGCTAAAATTTGATGGTTTCGTTGCACTTTCCGAGCCCGTAGGGTATCTGATTGGCTTAAAAGTACAAGAAAACACTTCAAAAGTGACGTTTCTGAAGAATTTTAACAGTTTTCTTGTATCGACGAACGCCAGAATGCATAAAATTGACCTAAACGTCTCCTTTTCCTATTCTGAGTCGATTCTGCATGCTTTAAGTGTGTTTGGTGGCTCAGAACCATCAAAAAACGTTGAAATATAGTTCAAATTCAATAAAAATCGACAAAAATACAGTTTCTAGCTAAAATTTGATGGTTTCGTTGCACTTTCCGAGCCCGTAGGGTATCTGATTGGCTTAACAGTACAAGAAAACACTTCAAAAGTGACGTTTCTGAAGAATTTTAACAGTTTTCTTGTATCTACGAACGCCAGAATGCATAAAATTGACCTAAACATCTCCTTTTCCTATTCTGAGTCGATTCTGCATGCTTTAAGTGTGTTTGGTGGCTCAGAACCATCAAAAAACGTTGAAATATAGTTCAAATTCAATAAAAATCGACAAAAATACAGTTTCTAGCTAAAATTTGATGGTTTCGTTGCACTTTCCGAGCCCGTAGGGTATCTGATTGGCTTAAAAGTACAAGAAAACACTTCAAAAGTGACGTTTCTGAAGAATTTTAACAGTTTTCTTGTATCTACGAACGCCAGAATGCATAAAATTGACCTAAACGTCTCCTTTTCCTATTCTGAGTCGATTCTGCATGCTTTAAGTGTGTTTGGTGGCTCAGAACCATCAAAAAACGTTGAAATATAGTTCAAATTCAATAAAAATCGACAAAAATACAGTTTCTAGCTAAAATTTGATGGTTTCGTTGCACTTTCCGAGCCCGTAGGGTATCTGATTGGCTTAAAAGTACAAGAAAACACTTCAAAAGTGACGTTTCTGAAGAATTTTAACAGTTTTCTTGTATCTACGAACGCCAGAATGCATAAAATTGACCTAAACGTCTCCTTTTCCTATTCTGAGTCGATTCTGCATGCTTTAAGTGTGTTTGGTGGCTCAGAACCATCAAAAAACGTTGAAATATAGTTCAAATTCAATAAAAATCGACAAAAATACAGTTTCTAGCTAAAATTTGATGGTTTCGTTGCACTTTCCGAGCCCGTTGGGTATCTGATTGGCTTAAAAGTACAAGAAAACATTCAAAAGTGACGTTTCTGAAGAATTTTAACAGTTTTCTTGTATCTACGAACGCCAGAATGCATAAAATTGACCTAAACGTCTCCTTTTCCTATTCTGAGTCGATTCTGCATGCTTTAAGTGTGTTTGGTGGCTCAGAACCATCAAAAAACGTTGAAATATAGTTCAAATTCAATAAAAATCGACAAAAATACAGTTTCTAGCTAAAATTTGATGGTTTCGTTGCACTTTCCGAGCGCGTAGGGTATCTGATTGGCTTAAAAGTACAAGAAAACACTTCAAAAGTGACGTTTCTGAAGAATTTTAACAGTTTTCTTGTATCTACGAACGCCAGAATGCACAAAATTGACCTAAACATCTCCTTTTCCTATTCTGTGTCGATTCTGCATGCTTTAAGTGTGTTTGGTGGCTCAGAACCATCAAAAAACGTTGAAATATAGTTCAAATTCAATAAAAATCGACAAAAATACAGTTTCTAGCTAAAATTTGATGGTTTCGTTGCACTTTCCGAGCCCGTAGGGTATCTGATTGGCTTAAAAGTACAAGAAAACACTTCAAAAGTGACGTTTCTGAAGAATTTTAACAGTTTTCTTGTATCTACGAACGCCAGAATGCATAAAATTGACCTAAACGTCTCCTTTTCCTATTCTGAGTCGATTCTGCATGCTTTAAGTGTGTTTGGTGGCTCAGAACCATCAAAAAACGTTGAAATATAGTTCAAATTCAATAAAAATCGACAAAAATACAGTTTCTAGCTAAAATTTGATGGTTTCGTTGCACTTTCCGAGCGCGTAGGGTATCTGATTGGCTTAAAAGTACAAGAAAACACTTCAAAAGTGACGTTTCTGAAGAATTTTAACAGTTTTCTTGTATCTACGAACGCCAGAATGCATAAAATTGACCTAAACGTCTCCTTTTCCTATTCTGAGTCGATTCTGCATGCTTTAAGTGTGTTTGGTGGCTCAGAACCATCAAAAAACGTTGAAATATAGTTCAAATTCAATAAAAATCGACAAAAATACAGTTTCTAGCTAAAATTTGATGGTTTCGTTGCACTTTCCGAGCCCGTAGGGTATCTGATTGGCTTAAAAGTCCAAGAAAACACTTCAAAAGTGACGTTTCTGGAGAATTTTAACAGTTTTCTTGTATCTACGAACGCCAGAATGCATAAAATTGACCTAAACGTCTCCTTTTCCTATTCTGAGTCGATTCTGCATGCTTTAAGTGTGTTTGGTGGCTCAGAACCATCAAAAAACGTTGAAATATAGTTCAAATTCAATAAAAATCGACAAAAATACAGTTTCTAGCTAAAATTTGATGGTTTCGTTGCACTTTCCGAGCCCGTAGGGTATCTGATTGGCTTAAAAGTACAAGAAAACACTTCAAAAGTGACGTTTCTGAAGAATTTTAACAGTTTTCTTGTATCTACGAACGCCAGAATGCATAAAATTGACCTAAACGTCTCCTTTTCCTATTCTGAGTCGATTCTGCATGCTTTAAGTGTGTTTGGTGGCTCAGAACCATCAAAAAACGTTGAAATATAGTTCAAATTCAATAAAAATCGACAAAAATACAGTTTCTAGCTAAAATTTGATGGTTTCGTTGCACTTTCCGAGCCCGTAGGGTATCTGATTGGCTTAAAAGTACAAGAAAACACTTCAAAAGTGACGTTTCTGAAGAATTTTAACAGTTTTCTTGTATCGACGAACGCCAGAATGCATAAAATTGACCTAAACGTCTCCTTTTCCTATTCTGAGTCGATTCTGCATGCTTTAAGTGTGTTTGGTGGCTCAGAACCATCAAAAAACGTTGAAATATAGTTCAAATTCAATAAAAATCGACAAAAATACAGTTTCTAGCTAAAATTTGATGGTTTCGTTGCACTTTCCGAGCCCGTAGGGTATCTGATTGGCTTAACAGTACAAGAAAACACTTCAAAAGTGACGTTTCTGAAGAATTTTAACAGTTTTCTTGTATCTACGAACGCCAGAATGCATAAAATTGACCTAAACATCTCCTTTTCCTATTCTGAGTCGATTCTGCATGCTTTAAGTGTGTTTGGTGGCTCAGAACCATCAAAAACGTTGAAATATAGTTCAAATTCAATAAAAATCGACAAAAATACAGTTTCTAGCTAAAATTTGATGGTTTCGTTGCACTTTCCGAGCCCGTAGGGTATCTGATTGGCTTAAAAGTACAAGAAAACACTTCAAAAGTGACGTTTCTGAAGAATTTTAACAGTTTTCTTGTATCTACGAACGCCAGAATGCATAAAATTGACCTAAACGTCTCCTTTTCCTATTCTGAGTCGATTCTGCATGCTTTAAGTGTGTTTGGTGGCTCAGAACCATCAAAAAACGTTGAAATATAGTTCAAATTCAATAAAAATCGACAAAAATACAGTTTCTAGCTAAAATTTGATGGTTTCGTTGCACTTTCCGAGCCCGTAGGGTATCTGATTGGCTTAAAAGTACAAGAAAACACTTCAAAAGTGACGTTTCTGAAGAATTTTAACAGTTTTCTTGTATCTACGAACGCCAGAATGCATAAAATTGACCTAAACGTCTCCTTTTCCTATTCTGAGTCGATTCTGCATGCTTTAAGTGTGTTTGGTGGCTCAGAACCATCAAAAAACGTTGAAATATAGTTCAAATTCAATAAAAATCGACAAAAATACAGTTTCTAGCTAAAATTTGATGGTTTCGTTGCACTTTCCGAGCCCGTTGGGTATCTGATTGGCTTAAAAGTACAAGAAAACACTTCAAAAGTGACGTTTCTGAAGAATTTTAACAGTTTTCTTGTATCTACGAACGCCAGAATGCATAAAATTGACCTAAACGTCTCCTTTTCCTATTCTGAGTCGATTCTGCATGCTTTAAGTGTGTTTGGTGGCTCAGAACCATCAAAAAACATTGAAATATAGTTCAAATTCAATAAAAATCGACAAAAATACAGTTTCTAGCTAAAATTTGATGGTTTCGTTGCACTTTCCGAGCCCGTAGGGTATCTGATTGGCTTAAAAGTACAAGAAAACACTTCAAAAGTGACGTTTCTGAAGAATTTTAACAGTTTTCTTGTATCTACGAACGCCAGAATGCATAAAATTGACCTAAACATCTCCTTTTCCTATTCTGAGTCGATTCTGCATGCTTTAAGTGTGTTTGGTGGCTCAGAACCATCAAAAAACGTTGAAATATAGTTCAAATTCAATAAAAATCGACAGAAATACAGTTTCTAGCTAAAATTTGATGGTTTCGTTGCACTTTCCGAGCCCGTGGGGTATCTGATTGGCTTAAAAGTACAAGAAAACACTTCAAAAGTGACGTTTCTGAAGAATTTTAACAGTTTTCTTGTATCTACGAACGCCAGAATGCATAAAATTGACCTAAACGTCTCCTTTTCCTATTCTGAGTAGATTCTGCATGCTTTAAGTGTGTTTGGTGGCTCAGAACCATCAAAACACGTTGAAATATAGTTCAAATTCAATAAAAATCGACAAAAATACAGTTTCTAGCTAAAATTTGATGGTTTCGTTGCACTTTCCGAGCCCGTAGGGTATCTGATTGGCTTAAAAGTACAAGAAAACACTTCAAAAGTGACGTTTCTGAAGAATTTTAACAGTTTTCTTGTATCTACGAACGCCAGAATGCATAAAATTGACCTAAACGTCTCCTTTTCCTATTCTGAGTCGATTCTGCATGCTTTAAGTGTGTTTGGTGGCTCAGAACCATCAAAAAACGTTGAAATATAGTTCAAATTCAATAAAAATCGACAAAAATACAGTTTCTAGCTAAAATTTGATGGTTTCGTTGCACTTTCCGAGCCCGTAGGGTATCTGATTGGCTTAAAAGTACAAGAAAACACTTCAAAAGTGACGTTTCTGAAGAATTTTAACAGTTTTCTTGTATCTACGAACGCCAGAATGCATAAAATTGACCTAAACTTCTCTTTTTCCTATTCTGAGTCGATTCTGCATGCTTTAAGTGTGTTTGGTGGCTCAGAACCATCAAAAAACGTTGAAATATAGTTCAAATTCTGTAAAAATCGACAAAAATACAGTTTCTAGTTAAAATTTGATGGTTTCGTTGCACCTTCCGAGCCCGTAGGGTATCTGATTGGCTTAAAAGTACAAGAAAACACTTCAAAAGTGACGTTTCTGAAGAATTTTAACAGTTTTCTTATATCTACGAACGCCAGAATGCATAAAATTGACCTAAACGTCTCCTTTTCCTATTCTGAGTCGATTCTGCATGCTTTAAGTGTGTTTGGTGGCTCAGAACCATCAAAAAACGTTGAAATATAGTTCAAATTCAATAAAAATCGACAAAAATACAGTTTCTAGCTAAAATTTGATGGTTTCGTTGCACTTTCCGAGCCCGTTGGGTATCTGATTGGCTTAAAAGTACAAGAAAACACTTCAAAAGTGACGTTTCTGAAGAATTTTAACAGTTTTCTTGTATCTACGAACGCCAGAATGCATAAAATTGACCTAAACGTCTCCTTTTCCTATTCTGAGTCGATTCTGCATGCTTTAAGTGTGTTTGGTGGCTCAGAACCATCAAAAAACGTTGAAATATAGTTCAAATTCAATAAAAATCGACAAAAATACAGTTTCTAGCTAAAATTTGATGGTTTCGTTGCACTTTCCGAGCCCGTAGGGTATCTGATTGGCTTAAAAGTACAAGAAAACACTTCAAAAGTGACGTTTCTGAAGAATTTTACCATTTTACTTGTATCTACGAACGCCAGAATGCATAAAATTGACCTAAACGTCTCCTTTTCCTATTCTGAGTCGATTCTGCATGCTTTAAGTGTGTTTGGTGGCTCAGAACCATCAAAAAACGTTGAAATATAGTTCAAATTCAATAAAAATCGACAAAAATACAGTTTCTAGCTAAAATTTGATGGTTTCGTTGCACTTTCCGAGCCCGTTGGGTATCTGATTGGCTTAAAAGTACAAGAAAACATTTCAAAAGTGACGTTTCTGAAGAATTTTAACAGTTTTCTTGTATCTACGAACGCCAGAATGCATAAAATTGACCTAAACGTCTCCTTTTCCTATTCTGAGTCGATTCTGCATGCTTTAAGTGTGTTTGGTGGCTCAGAACCATCAAAAAACATTGAAATATAGTTCAAATTCAATAAAAATCGACAAAAATACAGTTTCTAGCTAAAATTTGATGGTTTCGTTGCACTTTCCGAGCCCGTAGGGTATCTGATTGGCTTAAAAGTACAAGAAAACACTTCAAAAGTGACGTTTCTGAAGAATTTTAACAGTTTTCTTGTATCTACGAACGCCAGAATGCATAAAATTGACCTAAACGTCTCCTTTTCCTATTCTGAGTCGATTCTGCATGCTTTAAGTGTGTTTGGTGGCTCAGAACCATCAAAAAACGTTGAAATATAGTTCAAATTCAACAAAAATCGACAAAAATACAGTTTCTAGCTAAAATTTGATGGTTTCGTTGCACTTTCCGAGCCCGTAGGGTATCTGATTGGCTTAAAAGTACAAGAAAACACTTCAAAAGTGACGTTTCTGAAGAATTTTAACAGTTTTCTTGTATCTACGAACGCCAGAATGCATAAAATTGACCTAAACGTCTCCTTTTCCTATTCTGAGTCGATTCTGCATGCTTTAAGTGTGTTTGGTGGCTCAGAACCATCAAAAAACGTTGAAATATAGTTCAAATTCAATAAAAATCGACAAAAATACAGTTTCTAGCTAAAATTTGATGGTTTCGTTGCACTTTCCGAGCCCGTAGGGTATCTGATTGGCTTAAAAGTACAAGAAAACACTTCAAAAGTGACGTTTCTGAAGAATTTTAACAGTTTTCTTGTATCTACGAACGCCAGAATGCATAAAATTGACCTAAATGTCTCCTTTTCCTATTCTGAGTCGATTCTGCATGCTTTAAGTGTGTTTGGTGGCTCAGAACCATCAAAAAACGTTGAAATATAGTTCAAATTCAATAAAAATCGACAAAAATACAGTTTCTAGCTAAAATTTGATGGTTTCGTTGCACTTTCCGAGCCCGTAGGGTATCTGATTGGCTTAAAAGTACAAGAAAACACTTCAAAAGTGACGTTTCTGAAGAATTTTAACAGTTTTCTTGTATCTACGAACGCCAGAATGCATAAAATTGACCTAAACGTCTCCTTTTCCTATTCTGAGTCGATTCTGCATGCTTTAAGTGTGTTTGGTGGCTCAGAACCATCAAAAAACGTTGAAATATAGTTCAAATTCAATAAAAATCGACAAAAATACAGTTTCTAGCTAAAATTTGATGGTTTCGTTGCACTTTCCGAGCCCGTAGGGTATCTGATTGGCTTAAAAGTACAAGAAAACACTTCAAAAGTGACGTTTCTGAAGAATTTTAACAGTTTTCTTGTATCTACGAACGCCAGAATGCATAAAATTGACCTAAACGTCTCCTTTTCCTATTCTGAGTCGATTCTGCATGCTTTAAGTGTGTTTGGTGGCTCAGAACCATCAAAAAACGTTGAAATATAGTTCAGATTCAATAAAAATCGACAAAAATACAGTTTCTAGCTAAAATTTGATGGTTTCGTTGCACTTTCCGAGCCCGTAGGGTATCTGATTGGCTTAAAAGTACAAGAAAACACTTCAAAAGTGACGTTTCTGAAGAATTTTAACAGTTTTCTTGTATCTACGAACGCCAGAATGCATAAAATTGACCTAAACGTCTCCTTTTCCTATTCTGAGTCGATTCTGCATGCTTTAAGTGTGTTTGGTGGCTCAGAACCATCAAAAAACTTTGAAATATAGTTCAAATTCAATAAAAATCGACAAAAATACAGTTTCTAGCTAAAATTTGATTATTTCGTTGCACTTTCCGAGCCCGTAGGGTATCTGATTGGCTTAAAAGTACAAGAAAACACTTCAAAAGTGACGTTTCTGAAGAATTTTAACAGTTTTCTTGTATCTACGAACGCCAGAATGCATAAAATTGACCTAAACGTCTCCTTTTCCTATTCTGAGTCGATTCTGCATGCTTTAAGTGTGTTTGGTGGCTCAGAACCATCAAAAAACGTTGAAATATAGTTCAAATTCAATAAAAATCGACAAAAATACAGTTTCTAGCTAAAATTTGATGGTTTCGTTGCACTTTCCGAGCCCGTAGGGTATCTGATTGGCTTAAAAGTACAAGAAAACACTTCAAAAGTGACGTTTCTGAAGAATTTTAACAGTTTTCTTGTATCTACGAACGCCAGAATGCATAAAATTGACCTAAACGTCTCCTTTTCCTATTCTGAGTCGATTCTGCATGCTTTAAGTGTGTTTGGTGGCTCAGAACCGTCAAAAAACGTTGAAATATAGTTCAAATTCAATAAAAATCGACAAAAATACAGTTTCTAGCTAAAATTTGATGGTTTCGTTGCACTTTCCGAGCCCGTAGGGTATCTGATTGGCTTAAAAGTACAAGAAAACACTTCAAAAGTGACGTTTCTGAAGAATTTTAACAGTTTTCTTGTATCTACGAACGCCAGAATGCATAAAATTGACCTAAACGTCTCCTTTTCCTATTCTGAGTCGATTCTGCATGCTTTAAGTGTGTTTGGTGGCTCAGAACCATCAAAAAACGTTGAAATATAGTTCAAATTCAATAAAAATCGACAAAAATACAGTTTCTAGCTAAAATTTGATGGTTTCGTTGCACTTTCCGAGCCCGTAGGGTATCTGATTGGCTTAAAAGTACAAGAAAACACTTCAAAAGTGACGTTTCTGAAGAATTTTAACAGTTTTCTTGTATCTACGAACGCCAGAATGCATAAAATTGACCTAAACGTCTCCTTTTCCTATTCTGAGTCGATTCTGCATGCTTTAAGTGTGTTTGGTGGCTCAGAACCATCAAAAAACGTTGAAATATAGTTCAAATTCAATAAAAATCGACAAAAATACAGTTTCTAGCTAAAATTTGATGGTTTCGTTGCACTTTCCGAGCCCGTAGGGTATCTGATTGGCTTAAAAGTACAAGAAAACACTTCAAAAGTGACGTTTCTGAAGAATTTTAACAGTTTTCTTGTATCTACGAACGCCAGAATGCATAAAATTGACCTAAACGTCTCCTTTTCCTATTCTGAGTCGATTCTGCATGCTTTAAGTGTGTTTGGTGGCTCAGAACCATCAAAAAACGTTGAAATATAGTTCAAATTCAATAAAAATCGACAAAAATACAGTTTCTAGCTAAAATTTGATGGTTTCGTTGCACTTTCCGAGCCCGTAGGGTATCTGATTGGCTTAAAAGTACAAGAAAACACTTCAAAAGTGACGTTTCTGAAGAATTTTAACAGTTTTCTTGTATCTACGAACGCCAGAATGCATAAAATTGACCTAAACGTCTCCTTTTCCTATTCTGAGTCGATTCTGCATGCTTTAAGTGTGTTTGGTGGCTCAGAACCATCAAAAAACGTTGAAATATAGTTCAAATTCAATAAATATCGACAAAAATACAGTTTCTAGCTAAAATTTGATGGTTTCGTTGCACTTTCCGAGCCCGTGGGTATCTGATTGGCTTAAAAGTACAAGAAAACACTTCAAAACTGACGTTTCTGAAGAATTTTAACAGTTTTCTTGTATCTACGAACGCCAGAATGCATAAAATTGACCTAAACGTCTCCTTTTCCTATTCTGAGTCGATTCTGCATGCTTTAAGTGTGTTTGGTGGCTCAGAACCATCAAAAAACGTTGAAATATAGTTCAAATTCAATAAAAATCGACAAAATACAGTTTCTAGCTAAAATTTGATGGTTTCGTTGCACTTTCCGAGCCCGTAGGGTATCTGATTGGCTTAAAAGTACAAGAAAACACTTCAAAAGTGACGTTTCTGAAGAATTTTAACAGTTTTCTTGTATCTACGAACGCCAGAATGCATAAAATTGACCTAAACGTCTCCTTTTCCTATTCTGAGTCGATTCTGCATGCTTTAAGTGTGTTTGGTGGCTCAGAACCATCAAAAAACGTTGAAATATAGTTCAAATTCAATAAAAATCGACAAAAATACAGTTTCTAGCTAAAATTTGATGGTTTCGTTGCACTTTCCG
The DNA here is from genome assembly GCF_036711695.1 of Zophobas morio. NCBI lineage: Eukaryota > Metazoa > Arthropoda > Insecta > Coleoptera > Tenebrionidae > Zophobas > Zophobas morio. The sequence continues at coordinate 12,776 of NW_026972514.1, read as the reverse complement.
AGCCCGTTGGGTATCTGATTGGCTTAAAAGTACAAGAAAACACTTCAAAAGTGACGTTTCTGAAGAATTTTAACAGTTTTCTTGTATCTACGAACGCCAGAATGCATAAAATTGACCTAAACGTCTCCTTTTCCTATTCTGAGTCGATTCTGCATGCTTTAAGTGTGTTTGGTGGCTCAGAACCATCAAAAAACGTTGAAATATAGTTCAAATTCAATAAAAATCGACAAAAATACAGTTTCTAGCTAAAATTTGATGGTTTCGTTGCACTTTCCGAGCCCGTAGGGTATCTGATTGGCTTAAAAGTACAAGAAAACACTTCAAAAGTGACGTTTCTGAAGAATTTTAACAGTTTTCTTGTATCTACGAACGCCAGAATGCATAAAATTGACCTAAACGTCTCCTTTTCCTATTCTGAGTCGATTCTGCATGCTTTAAGTGTGTTTGGTGGCTCAGAACCGTCAAAAAACGTTGAAATATAGTTCAAATTCAATAAAAATCGACAAAAATACAGTTTCTAGCTAAAATTTGATGGTTTCGTTGCGCTTTCCGAGCCCGTAGGGTATCTGATTGGCTTAAAAGTACAAGAAAACACTTCAAAAGTGACGTTTCTGAAGAATTTTAACAGTTTTCTTGTATCTACGAACGCCAGAATGCATAAAATTGACCTAAACGTCTCCTTTTCCTATTCTGAGTCGATTCTGCATGCTTTAAGTGTGTTTGGTGGCTCAGAACCATCGAAAAACGTTGAAATATAGTTCAAATTCAATAAAAATCGACAAAAATACAGTTTCTAGCTAAAATTTGATGGTTTCGTTGCACTTTCCGAGCCCGTAGGGTATCTGATTGGCTTAAAAGTACAAGAAAACACTTCAAAAGTGACGTTTCTGAAGAATTTTAACAGTTTTCTTGTATCTACGAACGCCAGAATGCATAAAATTGACCTAAACGTCTCCTTTTCCTATTCTGAGTCGATTCTGCATGCTTTAAGTGTGTTTGGTGGCTCAGAACCATCAAAAAACGTTGAAATATAGTTCAAATTCAATAAAAATCGACAAAAATACAGTTTCTAGCTAAAATTTGATGGTTTCGTTGCACTTTCCGAGCCCGTAGGGTATCTGATTGGCTTAAAAGTACAAGAAAACACTTCGAAAGTGACGTTTCTGAAGAATTTTAACAGTTTTCTTGTATCTACGAACGCCAGAATGCATAAAATTGACCTAAACGTCTCCTTTTCCTATTCTGAGTCGATTCTGCATGCTTTAAGTGTGTTTGGTGGCTCAGAACCATAAAAAAACGTTGAAATATAGTTCAAATTCAATAAAAATCGACAAAAATACAGTTTCTAGCTAAAATTTGATGGTTTCGTTGCACTTTCCGAGCCCGTAGGGTATCTGATTGGCTTAAAAGTACAAGAAAACACTTCAAAAGTGACGTTTCTGAAGAATTTTAACAGTTTTCTTGTATCTACGAACGCCAGAATGCATAAAATTGACCTAAACGTCTCCTTTTCCTATTCTGAGTCGATTCTGCATGCTTTAAGTGTGTTTGGTGGCTCAGAACCATCAAAAAACGTTGAAATATAGTTCAAATTCAATAAAAATCGACAAAAATACAGTTTCTAGCTAAAATTTGATGGTTTCGTTGCACTTTCCGAGCCCGTTGGGTATCTGATTGGCTTAAAAGTACAAGAAAACACTTCAAAAGTGACGTTTCTGAAGAATTTTAACAGTTTTCTTGTATTTACGAACGCCAGAATGCATAAAATTGACCTAAACGTCTCCTTTTCCTATTCTGAGTCGATTCTGCATGCTTTAAGTGTGTTTGGTGGCTCAGAACCATCAAAAAACGTTGAAATATAGTTCAAATTCAATAAAAATCGACAAAAATACAGTTTCTAGCTAAAATTTGATGGTTTCGTTGCACTTTCCGAGCCCGTAGGGTATCTGATTGGCTTAAAAGTACAAGAAAACACTTCAAAAGTGACGTTTCTGAAGAATTTTAACAGTTTTCTTGTATCTACGAACGCCAGAATGCATAAAATTGACCTAAACGTCTCCTTTTCCTATTCTGAGTCGATTCTGCATGCTTTAAGTGTGTTTGGTGGCTCAGAACCATCAAAAAACGTTGAAATATAGTTCAAATTCAATAAAAATCGACAAAAATACAGTTTCTAGCTAAAATTTGATGGTTTCGTTGCGCTTTCCGAGCCCGTAGGGTATCTGATTGGCTTAAAAGTACAAGAAAACACTTCAAAAGTGACGTTTCTGAAGAATTTTAACAGTTTTCTTGTATCTACGAACGCCAGAATGCATAAAATTGACCTAAACGTCTCCTTTTCCTATTCTGAGTCGATTCTGCATGCTTTAAGTGTGTTTGGTGGCTCAGAACCATCGAAAAACGTTGAAATATAGTTCAAATTCAATAAAAATCGACAAAAATACAGTTTCTAGCTAAAATTTGATGGTTTCGTTGCACTTTCCGAGCCCGTAGGGTATCTGATTGGCTTAAAAGTACAAGAAAACACTTCAAAAGTGACGTTTCTGAAGAATTTTAACAGTTTTCTTGTATCTACGAACGCCAGAATGCATAAAATTGACCTAAACGTCTCCTTTTCCTATTCTGAGTCGATTCTGCATGCTTTAAGTGTGTTTGGTGGCTCAGAACCATCAAAAAACGTTGAAATATAGTTCAAATTCAATAAAAATCGACAAAAATACAGTTTCTAGCTAAAATTTGATGGTTTCGTTGCACTTTCCGAGCCCGTAGGGTATCTGATTGGCTTAAAAGTACAAGAAAACACTTCGAAAGTGACGTTTCTGAAGAATTTTAACAGTTTTCTTGTATCTACGAACGCCAGAATGCATAAAATTGACCTAAACGTCTCCTTTTCCTATTCTGAGTCGATTCTGCATGCTTTAAGTGTGTTTGGTGGCTCAGAACCATCAAAAAACGTTGAAATATAGTTCAAATTCAATAAAAATCGACAAAAATACAGTTTCTAGCTAAAATTTGATGGTTTCGTTGCACTTTCCGAGCCCGTAGGGTATCTGATTGGCTTAAAAGTACAAGAAAACACTTCAAAAGTGACGTTTCTGAAGAATTTTAACAGTTTTCTTGTATCTACGAACGCCAGAATGCATAAAATTGACCTAAACGTCTCCTTTTCCTATTCTGAGTCGATTCTGCATGCTTTAAGTGTGTTTGGTGGCTCAGAACCATCAAAAAACGTTGAAATATAGTTCAAATTCAATAAAAATCGACAAAAATACAGTTTCTAGCTAAAATTTGATGGTTTCGTTGCACTTTCCGAGCCCGTAGGGTATCTGATTGGCTTAAAAGTACAAGAAAACACTTCAAAAGTGACGTTTCTGAAGAATTTTAACAGTTTTCTTGTATCTACGAACGCCAGAATGCATAAAATTGACCTAAACGTCTCCTTTTCCTATTCTGAGTCGATTCTGCATGCTTTAAGTGTGTTTGGTGGCTCAGAACCATCAAAAAACGTTGAAATATAGTTCAAATTCAATAAAAATCGACAAAAATACAGTTTCTAGCTAAAATTTGATGGTTTCGTTGCACTTTCCGAGCCCGTAGGGTATCTGATTGGCTTAAAAGTACAAGAAAACACTTCAAAAGTGACGTTTCTGAAGAATTTTAACAGTTTTCTTGTATCTACGAACGCCAGAATGCATAAAATTGACCTAAACGTCTCCTTTTCCTATTCTGAGTCGATTCTGCATGCTTTAAGTGTGTTTGGTGGCTCAGAACCATCAAAAAACGTTGAAATATAGTTCAAATTCAATAAAAATCGACAAAAATACAGTTTCTAGCTAAAATTTGATGGTTTCGTTGCACTTTCCGAGCCCGTAGGGTATCTGATTGGCTTAAAAGTACAAGAAAACACTTCAAAAGTGACGTTTCTGAAGAATTTTAACAGTTTTCTTGTATCTACGAACGCCAGAATGCATAAAATTGACCTAAACGTCTCCTTTTCCTATTCTGAGTCGATTCTGCATGCTTTAAGTGTGTTTGGTGGCTCAGAACCATCAAAAAACGTTGAAATATAGTTCAAATTCAATAAAAATCGACAAAAATACAGTTTCTAGCTAAAATTTGATGGTTTCGTTGCACTTTCCGAGCCCGTAGGGTATCTGATTGGCTTAAAAGTACAAGAAAACACTTCAAAACTGACGTTTCTGAAGAATTTTAACAGTTTTCTTGTATCTACGAACGCCAGAATGCATAAAATTGACCTAAACGTCTCCTTTTCCTATTCTGAGTCGATTCTGCATGCTTTAAGTGTGTTTGGTGGCTCAGAACCATCAAAAAACGTTGAAATATAGTTGAAATTCAATAAAAATCGACAAAAATACAGTTTCTAGCTAAAATTTGATGGTTTCGTTGCACTTTCCGAGCCCGTAGGGTATCTGATTGGCTTAAAAGTACAAGAAAACACTTCAAAAGTGACGTTTCTGAAGAATTTTAACAGTTTTCTTGTATCTACGAACGCCAGAATGCATAAAATTGACCTAAACGTCTCCTTTTCCTATTCTGAGTCGATTCTGCATGCTTTAAGTGTGTTTGGTGGCTCAGAACCATCAAAAAAACGTTGAAATATAGTTCAAATTCAATAAAAATCGACAAAAATACAGTTTCTAGCTAAAATTTGATGGTTTCGTTGCACTTTCCGAGCCCGTTGGGTATCTGATTGGCTTAAAAGTACAAGAAAACACTTCAAAAGTGACGTTTCTGAAGAATTTTAACAGTTTTCTTGTATCTACGAACGCCAGAATGCATAAAATTGACCTAAACGTCTCCTTTTCCTATTCTGAGTCGATTCTGCATGCTTTAAGTGTGTTTGGTGGCTCAGAACCATCAAAAAACGTTGAAATATAGTTCAAATTCAATAAAAATCGACAAAAATACAGTTTCTAGCTAAAATTTGATGGTTTCGTTGCACTTTCCGAGCCCGTAGGGTATCTGATTGGCTTAAAAGTACAAGAAAACTCTTCAAAAGTGACGTTTCTGAAGAATTTTAACAGTTTTCTTGTATCTACGAACGCCAGAATGCATAAAATTGACCTAAACGTCTCCTTTTCCTATTCTGAGTCGATTCTGCATGCTTTAAGTGTGTTTGGTGGCTCAGAACCGTCAAAAAACGTTGAAATATAGTTCAAATTCAATAAAAATCGACAAAAATACAGTTTCTAGCTAAAATTTGATGGTTTCGTTGCGCTTTCCGAGCCCGTAGGGTATCTGATTGGCTTAAAAGTACAAGAAAACACTTCAAAAGTGACGTTTCTGAAGAATTTTAACAGTTTTCTTGTATCTACGAACGCCAGAATGCATAAAATTGACCTAAACGTCTCCTTTTCCTATTCTGAGTCGATTCTGCATGCTTTAAGTGTGTTTGGTGGCTCAGAACCATCGAAAAAACGTTGAAATATAGTTCAAATTCAATAAAAATCGACAAAAATACAGTTTCTAGCTAAAATTTGATGGTTTCGTTGCACTTTCCGAGCCCGTAGGGTATCTGATTGGCTTAAAAGTACAAGAAAACACTTCAAAAGTGACGTTTCTGAAGAATTTTAACAGTTTTCTTGTATCTACGAACGCCAGAATGCATAAAATTGACCTAAACGTCTCCTTTTCCTATTCTGAGTCGATTCTGCATGCTTTAAGTGTGTTTGGTGGCTCAGAACCATCAAAAAACGTTGAAATATAGTTCAAATTCAATAAAAATCGACAAAAATACAGTTTCTAGCTAAAATTTGATGGTTTCGTTGCACTTTCCGAGCCCGTAGGGTATCTGATTGGCTTAAAAGTACAAGAAAACACTTCAAAAGTGACGTTTCTGAAGAATTTTAACAGTTTTCTTGTATCTACGAACGCCAGAATGCATAAAATTGACCTAAACGTCTCCTTTTCCTATTCTGAGTCGATTCTGCATGCTTTAAGTGTGTTTGGTGGCTCAGAACCATCAAAAAACGTTGAAATATAGTTCAAATTCAATAAAAATCGACAAAAATACAGTTTCTAGCTAAAATTTGATGGTTTCGTTGCACTTTCCGAGCCCGTAGGGTATCTGATTGGCTTAAAAGTACAAGAAAACACTTCGAAAGTGACGTTTCTGAAGAATTTTAACAGTTTTCTTGTATCTACGAACGCCAGAATGCATAAAATTGACCTAAACGTCTCCTTTTCCTATTCTGAGTCGATTCTGCATGCTTTAAGTGTGTTTGGTGGCTCAGAACCATCAAAAAACGTTGAAATATAGTTCAAATTCAATAAAAATCGACAAAAATACAGTTTCTAGCTAAAATTTGATGGTTTCGTTGCACTTTCCGAGCCCGTGGTATCTGATTGGCTTAAAAGTACAAGAAAACACTTCAAAAGTGACGTTTCTGAAGAATTTTAACAGTTTTCTTGTATCTACGAACGCCAGAATGCATAAAATTGACCTAAACGTCTCCTTTTCCTATTCTGAGTCGATTCTGCATGCTTTAAGTGTGTTTGGTGGCTCAGAACCATCAAAAAACGTTGAAATATAGTTCAAATTCAATAAAAATCGACAAAAATACAGTTTCTAGCTAAAATTTGATGGTTTCGTTGCACTTTCCGAGCCCGTCGGGTATCTGATTGGCTTAAAAGTACAAGAAAACACTTCAAAAGTGACGTTTCTGAAGAATTTTAACAGTTTTCTTGTATCTACGAACGCCAGAATGCATAAAATTGACCTAAACGTCTCCTTTTCCTATTCTGAGTCGATTCTGCATGCTTTAAGTGTGTTTGGTGGCTCAGAACCATCAAAAAACGTTGAAATATAGTTCAAATTCAATAAAAATCGACAAAAATACAGTTTCTAGCTAAAATTTGATGGTTTCGTTGCACTTTCCGAGCCCGTAGGGTATCTGATTGGCTTAAAAGTACAAGAAAACACTTCAAAAGTGACGTTTCTGAAGAATTTTAACAGTTTTCTTGTATCTACGAACGCCAGAATGCATAAAATTGACCTAAACGTCTCCTTTTCCTATTCTGAGTCGATTCTGCATGCTTTAAGTGTGTTTGGTGGCTCAGAACCATCAAAAAAACGTTGAAATATAGTTCAAATTCAATAAAAATCGACAAAAATACAGTTTCTAGCTAAAATTTGATGGTTTCGTTGCACTTTCCGAGCCCGTAGGGTATCTGATTGGCTTAAAAGTACAAGAAAACACTTCAAAAGTGACGTTTCTGAAGAATTTTAACAGTTTTCTTGTATCTACGAACGCCAGAATGCATAAAATTGACCTAAACGTCTCCTTTTCCTATTCTGAGTCGATTCTGCATGCTTTAAGTGTGTTTGGTGGCTCAGAACCATCAAAAAACGTTGAAATATAGTTCAAATTCAATAAAAATCGACAAAAATACAGTTTCTAGCTAAAATTTGATGGTTTCGTTGCACTTTCCGAGCCCGTAGGGTATCTGATTGGCTTAAAAGTACAAGAAAACACTTCAAAAGTGACGTTTCTGAAGAATTTTAACAGTTTTCTTGTATCTACGAACGCCAGAATGCATAAAATTGACCTAAACGTCTCCTTTTCCTATTCTGAGTCGATTCTGCATGCTTTAAGTGTGTTTGGTGGCTCAGAACCATCAAAAAACGTTGAAATATAGTTCAAATTCAATAAAAATCGACAAAAATACAGTTTCTAGCTAAAATTTGATGGTTTCGTTGCACTTTCCGAGCCCGTAGGGTATCTGATTGGCTTAAAAGTACAAGAAAACACTTCAAAAGTGACGTTTCTGAAGAATTTTAACAGTTTTCTTGTATCTACGAACGCCAGAATGCATAAAATTGACCTAAACGTCTCCTTTTCCTATTCTGAGTCGATTCTGCATGCTTTAAGTGTGTTTGGTGGCTCAGAACCATCAAAAAACGTTGAAATATAGTTCAAATTCAATAAAAATCGACAAAAATACAGTTTCTAGCTAAAATTTGATGGTTTCGTTGCACTTTCCGAGCCCGTAGGGTATCTGATTGGCTTAAAAGTACAAGAAAACACTTCAAAGTGACGTTTCTGAAGAATTTTAACAGTTTTCTTGTATCTACGAACGCCAGAATGCATAAAATTGACCTAAACGTCTCCTTTTCCTATTCTGAGTCGATTCTGCATGCTTTAAGTGTGTTTGGTGGCTCAGAACCATCAAAAAACGTTGAAATATAGTTCAAATTCAATAAAAATCGACAAAAATACAGTTTCTAGCTAAAATTTGATGGTTTCGTTGCACTTTCCGAGCCCGTAGGGTATCTGATGGGCTTAAAAGTACAAGAAAACACTTCAAAAGTGACGTTTCTGAAGAATTTTAACAGTTTTCTTGTATCTACGAACGCCAGAATGCATAAAATTGACCTAAACGTCTCCTTTTCCTATTCTGAGTCGATTCTGCATGCTTTAAGTGTGTTTGGTGGCTCAGAACCATCAAAAAACGTTGAAATATTGTTCAAATTCAATAAAATTCGACAAAAATACAGTTTCTAGCTAAAATTTGATGGTTTCGTTGCACTTTCCGAGCCCGTAGGGTATCTGATTGGCTTAAAAGTACAAGAAAACACTTCAAAAGTGACGTTTCTGAAGAATTTTAACAGTTTTCTTGTATCTACGAACGCCAGAATGCATAAAATTGACCTAAACGTCTCCTTTTCCTATTCTGAGTCGATTCTGCATGCTTTAAGTGTGTTTGGTGGCTCAGAACCTTCAAAAACGTTGAAATATAGTTCAAATTCATAAAAATCGACAAAAACACAGTTTCTAGCTAAAATTTGATGGTTTCGTTGCACTTTCCGAGCCCGTAGGGTATCTGATTGGCTTAAAAGTACAAGAAAACACTTCAAAAGTGACGTTTCTGAAGAATTTTAACAGTTTTCTTGTATCTACGAACGCCAGAATGCATAAAATTGACCTAAACGTCTCCTTTTCCTATTCTGAGTCGATTCTGCATGCTTTAAGTGTGTTTGGTGGCTCAGAACCATCAAAAAACGTTGAAATATAGTTCAAATTCAATAAAAATCGACAAAAATACAGTTTCTAGCTAAAATTTGATGGTTTCGTTGCACTTTCCGAGCCCGTAGGGTATCTGATTGGCTTAAAAGTACAAGAAAACACTTCAAAAGTGACGTTTCTGAAGAATTTTAACAGTTTTCTTGTATCTACGAACGCCAGAATGCATAAAATTGACCTAAACGTCTCCTTTTCCTATTCTGAGTCGATTCTGCATGCTTTACGTGTGTTTGGTGGCTCAGAACCATCAAAAAACGTTGAAATATAGTTCAAATTCAATAAAAATCGACAAAAATACAGTTTCTAGCTAAAATTTGATGGTTTCGTTGCACTTTCCGAGCCCGTAGGGTATCTGATTGGCTTAAAAGTACAAGAAAACACTTCAAAAGTGACGTTTCTGAAGAATTTTAACAGTTTTCTTGTATCTACGAACGCCAGAATGCATAAAATTGACCTAAACGTCTCCTTTTCCTATTCTGAGTCGATTCTGCATGCTTTAAGTGTGTTTGGTGGCTCAGAACCATCAAAAAACGTTGAAATATAGTTCAAATTCAATAAAAATCGACAAAAATACAGTTTCTAGCTAAAATTTGATGGTTTCGTTGCACTTTCCGAGCCCGTTGGGTATCTGATTGGCTTAAAAGTACAAGAAAACACTTCAAAAGTGACGTTTCTGAAGAATTTTAACAGTTTTCTTGTATCTACGAACGCCAGAATGCATAAAATTGACCTAAACGTCTCCTTTTCCTATTCTGAGTCGATTCTGCATGCTTTAAGTGTGTTTGGTGGCTCAGAACCATCAAAAAACGTTGAAATATAGTTCAAATTCAATAAAAATCGACAAAAATACAGTTTCTAGCTAAAATTTGATGGTTTCGTTGCACTTTCCGAGCCCGTAGGGTATCTGATTGGCTTAAAAGTACAAGAAAACACTTCAAAAGTGACGTTTCTGAAGAATTTTAACAGTTTTCTTGTATCTACGAACGCCAGAATGCATAAAATTGACCTAAACGTCTCCTTTTCCTATTCTGAGTCGATTCTGCATGCTTTAAGTGTGTTTGGTGGCTCAGAACCATCAAAAAACGTTGAAATATAGTTCAAATTCAATAAAAATCGACAAAAATACAGTTTCTAGCTAAAATTTGATGGTTTCGTTGCACTTTCCGAGCCCGTAGGGTATCTGATTGGCTTAAAAGTACAAGAAAACACTTCAAAAGTGACGTTTCTGAAGAATTTTAACAGTTTTCTTGTATCTACGAACGCCAGAATGCATAAAATTGACCTAAACGTCTCCTTTTCCTATTCTGAGTCGATTCTGCATGCTTTAAGTGTGTTTGGTGGCTCAGAACCATCAAAAAACGTTGAAATATAGTTCAAATTCAATAAAAATCGACAAAAATACAGTTTTTAGCTAAAATTTGATGGTTTCGTTGCACTTTCCGAGCCCGTAGGGTATCTGATTGGCTTAAAAGTACAAGAAAACACTTCAAAAGTGACGTTTCTGAAGAATTTTAACAGTTTTCTTGTATCTACGAACGCCAGAATGCATAAAATTGACCTAAACGTCTCCTTTTCCTATTCTGAGTCGATTCTGCATGCTTTAAGTGTGTTTGGTGGCTCAGAACCATCAAAAAACGTTGAAATATAGTTCAAATTCAATAAAAATCGACAAAAATACAGTTTCTAGCTAAAATTTGATGGTTTCGTTGCACTTTCCGAGCCCGTAGGGTATCTGATTGGCTTAAAAGTACAAGAAAACACTTAAAAAGTGACGTTTCTGAAGAATTTTAACAGTTTTCTTGTATCTACGAACGCCAGAATGCATAAAATTGACCTAAACGTCTCCTTTTCCTATTCTGAGTCGATTCTGCATGCTTTAAGTGTGTTTGGTGGCTCAGAACCATCAAAAAACGTTGAAATATAGTTCAAATTCAATAAAAATCGACAAAAATACAGTTTCTAGCTAAAATTTGATGGTTTCGTTGCACTTTCCGAGCCCGTAGGGTATCTGATTGGCTTAAAAGTACAAGAAAACACTTCAAAAGTGACGTTTCTGAAGAATTTTAACAGTTTTCTTGTATCTACGAACGCCAGAATGCATAAAATTGACCTAAACGTCTCCTTTTCCTATTCTGAGTCGATTCTGCATGCTTTAAGTGTGTTTGGTGGCTCAGAACCATCAAAAACGTTGAAATATAGTTCAAATTCAATAAAAATCGACAAAAATACAGTTTCTAGCTAAAATTTGATGGTTTCGTTGCACTTTCCGAGCCCGTAGGGTATCTGATTGGCTTAAAAGTACAAGAAAACACTTCAAAAGTGACGTTTCTGAAGAATTTTAACAGTTTTCTTGTATCTACGAACGCCAGAATGCATAAAATTGACCTAAACTTCTCCTTTTCCTATTCTGAGTCGATTCTGCATGCTTTAAGTGTGTTTGGTGGCTCAGAACCATCAAAAAACGTTGAAATATAGTTCAAATTCAATAAACATCGACAAAAATACAGTTTCTAGCTAAAATTTGATGGTTTCGTTGCACTTTCCGAGCCCGTAGGGTATCTGATTGGCTTAAAAGTACAAGAAAACACTTCAAAAGTGACGTTTCTGAAGAATTTTAACAGTTTTCTTGTATCTACGAACGCCAGAATGCATAAAATTGACCTAAACGTCTCCTTTTCCTATTCTGAGTCGATTCTGCATGCTTTAAATGTGTTTGGTGGCTCAGAACCATCAAAAAACGTTGAAATATAGTTCAAATTCAATAAAAATCGACAAAAATACAGTTTCTAGCTAAAATTTGATGGTTTCGTTGCACTTTCCGAGCCCGTAGGGTATCTGATTGGCTTAAAAGTACAAGAAAACACTTCAAAAGTGACGTTTCTGAAGAATTTTAACAGTTTTCTTGTATCTACGAACGCCAGAATGCATAAAATTGACCTAAACGTCTCCTTTTCCTATTCTGAGTCGATTCTGCATGCTTTAAGTGTGTTTGGTGGCTCAGAACCATCAAAAAACGTTGAAATATAGTTCAAATTCAATAAAAATCGACAAAAATACAGTTTCTAGCTAAAATTTGATGGTTTCGTTGCACTTTCCGAGCCCGTAGGGTATCTGATTGGCTTAAAAGTACAAGAAAACACTTCAAAAGTGACGTTTCTGAAGAATTTTAACAGTTTTCTTGTATCTACGAACGCTAGAATGCATAAAATTGACCTAAACGTCTCCTTTTCCTATTCTGAGTCGATTCTGCATGCTTTAAGTGTGTTTGGTGGCTCAGAACCATCAAAAAACGTTGAAATATAGTTCAAATTCAATAAAAATCGACAAAAATACAGTTTCTAGCTAAAATTTGATGGTTTCGTTGCACTTTCCGAGCCCGTAGGGTGTCTGATTGGCTTAAAAGTACAAGAAAACACTTCAAAAGTGACGTTTCTGAAGAATTTTAACAGTTTTCTTGTATCTACGAACGCCAGAATGCATAAAATTGACCTAAACGTCTCCTTTTCCTATTCTGAGTCGATTCTGCATGCTTTAAGTGTGTTTGGTGGCTCAGAACCATCAAAAAACGTTGAAATATAGTTCAAATTCAATAAAAATCGACAAAAATACAGTTTCTAGCTAAAATTTGATGGTTTCGTTGCACTTTCCGAGCCCGTTGGGTATCTGATTGGCTTAAAAGTACAAGAAAACACTTCAAAAGTGACGTTTCTGAAGAATTTTAACAGTTTTCTT